>NW_018164549.1:3746592-3785329 GCF_001263595.1 Phalaenopsis equestris | reverse complement strand
GGGGGAGGGAAGCCCCGGCGGCGGCGTTTGCCGGCGACGATGAGACGCTGCTGGAGCCTATTAAGATAGCGAAGGCGACGTGGATGGCGGATGGTACTCACTGGCCTGGTACGTGGATTCACCCTGCCGCCGATCACTCCCGCGGCGACCACGCCGGCATTATTCAGGTTAGGGGTTGACTTTGTTAATCTGTGTTAAATGTGGCAATTTAAAGTCGATTTTTTTTTCAATCTTTCGTTTTTCCTCAGCTTAGTCAATTAAAGACCATATCTCACCATATCATGATAATGTGATTCAGGTCATGCTGAAACCTCCGGCGGAAGAACCCGTCTTCGGCACCAGTGCCGACGACATCATCAGTAACCACGACGAAGATGGCGGGGGCCCCCCTCCCGCCGCCATCCTGGACATGAGCGAGGTAGACATCCGTCTCCCAATGCTCGTCTACATGTCCCGCGAAAAGCGACCGGGATACGACCACAACAAAAAAGCCGGCGCCATGAACGCCCTTGTGCGCGCCTCCGCCGTCCTATCCAACGGGCCCTTCATGCTGAACCTAGACTGCGATCACTACATCTATAACTCACAAGCTCTCCGGGAAGGCATGTGTTTCATGATGGACCGCGGCGGCGACCGCATCTGCTACGTCCAGTTTCCCCAACGCTTCGAAGGCATCGATCCCTCCGACCGCTACGCCAACCACAATACGGTCTTCTTCGACGTCAACATGCGCGCGCTCGACGGCCTGCAGGTAATGGCCTAATAAAGTTATTATAATGTATTAATAGATATATTTTAAAATAAAAATGCAAATATGCTTATATAAATATAAAAATAAAGATATTAAATATGCATATATATATATATATATATCACACAAGCTGCATATAGGAATTTGTTTCGATAATGTTCATAATTTATAATATGAAATTAACAATTATTAGCTAATAAACTCTTTTAATTAGGTATTGAAATATTCATGTAATTTTAATATAAATTTTGTATTATATCTCAAATTATATTATTTAAATGTGTATATAAGATAGACTATAATACAAAGAATGGAAATATAATATTTAATTGTTCATAAATTAATGGAACAATACAAGCCCAAAGTCAAAAGGCCGCTTTACTTCCCTCATCAATCAAACCGATTAAGCGTGTGAAATGAAACAATGTCCCAAGTATGCAAGCTTGCCATTTTGCAACATGATGGAGCTAGTTTTTTTAGGTCTTGTTTAGCTTCAGAGTATTATTTATTTCTATTTCACTTTGGTTTAATTTCTAAATATTACATATGGATTCTGGATGTTCGGAATCTAATGAAATCACGTCATATAGAGGTAACAGAAAAATTAAAAAAAATTTGTTTGAGCACAGGGGAATATTCTCTCCGTGTTATTTCGTGTTATTCAGGTGTTATTATGGTAGTATTCATGTATTATTGTGTTATAATAACACAATAAAACATCAATAACATAACAATAAAATCTGAATGATGCGGAATAACATGAGAGGAATATTTCTCTATATTATTGTGCAGGATCACAAGAAACCTAAGTTTTTTTTTCTGTCAGATTTACATGAAATTGATTCATTAGACTCTGAATGTATATTTACATTAGTAATTTTTCATTATATAGCTTATTTATAAGAGAATTTCATCATACAGGGCCCTGTCTACGTCGGCACCGGCTGCCTCTTCCGTCGCATCGCCCTCTACGGATTTGACCCCCCGAGAGCAAAGCCAATGTCAGCCAGACGATGCTGTGGCTGCTGCTTCCCCCGGCGGCGGGGAGCCAGCCACCGCGATCACGACGTGGAGACGCACGCGCTGCGGATGGACGACGATGATGGAATGAACCTATATTCGTTTCCGAGGAGGTTCGGGAACTCGAGCTTTCTGATCGACTCGATCGCGGTGGCGGAGTTCAAAGGGCGGCCGTTGGCCGATCATCAGTCGGTGAAGAATGGGAGGCCGCCGGGGGCGTTGATAACGCCGCGGGAACCCTTGGATGCGTCGACGGTGGCAGAGGCGGTGAGCTTGGTGTCGTGTTGGTATGAGGATAAGACGGAGTGGGGGAGCAGGGTGGGGTGGATTTACGGATCGGTGACGGAGGATGTGGTGACGGGATACAGGATGCATAACAGAGGGTGGCGATCCATTTACTGTGTTACCAAGCGGGACGCATTCCGGGGGACGGCGCCCATTAATCTGACCGATCGCCTGCACCAGGTATGTTTCTCTACTTATTAATGCTCATTGTGATCGCATATAAAGTCAGTTCAATTACACGTGCGTTTTGCATTCGGCAGGTGCTGCGTTGGGCGACAGGATCCGTAGAAATCTTCTTCTCCCGCAACAACGCCCTGTTCGCCGGCGCCAAATTGAAATTTCTGCAGCGCATTGCCTACCTCAACGTCGGCATCTATCCCTTCACCTCCATCTTCCTCATCGTCTACTGCTTCCTCCCCGCCCTCTCCCTCTTCTCCGGCCAATTCATCGTCCAGACCCTCAACGTCACCTTCCTCGCCTACCTCCTCACCATCACCATCACCCTCGCTCTCCTCGCCGTCCTAGAGGTAAAATGGTCCGGTATTCAGCTCGAGGAGTGGTGGCGCAACGAGCAGTTCTGGCTCATCGGCGGCACCTCTGCTCATCTCGCCGCCGTCATCCAAGGCCTCCTTAAAGTGATCGCCGGCATCGAGATCTCCTTCACTCTCACCTCTAAATCCGCCGGCGACGATGAGGATGACGAATTCGCTGACCTCTACATTGTCAAATGGACCTCCCTCATGATCCCGCCCCTTACCATCATCTTCGTTAACCTCATCGCCATTGCTGTGGGCATAAGCAGGACAATTTACGCTACCATTCCGCAGTGGAGCAGGCTGCTTGGCGGCGTTTTCTTTAGCTTCTGGGTGCTTGCTCATATGTATCCGTTCGTGAAAGGATTGACGGGTAGAAGGGGAAGGACGCCCACCATTATTTATGTGTGGTCTGGGCTTATAGCCATCACCATTTCGTTGCTGTGGATCGCCATTGATCCTCCTTCCGCAAATTCACAGATTGGTGGCTCCTTCTCATTTCCCTAGCCAATCCGTGCATGATCTCCCTGCTACTCCCCCGCCCATCGTGCATTTTTTACAGGTATAATTGTTTATAAAATGAATTGCGCGCTAGCTGTTTGTTCTATTGCCTCTGACGAAGAAGTGGTCGTGTGCTTCAAACATTTTATTTGTTCGGAGAGCGATGAAAGGGAACAGTTGCAAGCATTGTTTTGATGGCATTGATTTATTATAATGAAAAATTTATTTGTTATGAAGTTTTGATTTTAGTTTTTTTTTTTATTTTAATTACTTTTTTTCTTAAAGAAAATACATCATTTGTAACTTGTGATTAATATCAGTGGAATAATTTAAAGCTGGGTCATGTCTTACATATTATCTTTAATTTCTTTCTAAAAAATTTAATTTCTTTATTAGTTATTTTGTCTAAGGATGTCAAAACGGCTCGTTGTTCACGAACAACTCATGTTCAGCTCGTTAAGAAGCTCGTGTTCGGCTCGTTCACTAAGTTAACAAGCCGAACACAAGCAACACAAATAAATATTTGTTCGTTTGTGTTCAACTCCTTCTGGCTCGAAATATTACTAATCGATTATATATATATATATATATATATAACTTTGATGAGTAGTATTTTTTAAAAAATTAATTGACTACATGACTATAAAGATTTATAATCAATTAAAGGTATTAATGAAGAAAATAGAATAAAAATTATTAAATTAGATTTAAATGATGGTTTAAATCTTGCCCCAATCCTTAACATCTTAGACTATGTGATTAGGGTTGTCAAAATGACTCTTTGTTCGTGAACGGCTCGTGTTCGGCTCGCGCTGTGCAAACGAGCCGAACACGAACACACTTTTTGAGCTCGAAATATAAACGAGCCGAACACTAGTTGGGTTTGGTCTCGCTCGTGTTCGGCTCTTTTCCACCCCCCCATTTCTCACAAGGATTATATTTGGATGTCTAACTCTTATAAATCGAAACTGGATGAGGAATAAAATCACCAAAAAAGTTGAGGAATCTGAGGAGACATTGGATTTTACTTGATAGAGGTGATTTTTTTTTTTTTTGTGTATTTATTTTTGTAATTTTTAAGTAATATTTTTTTGGTTATTTTTGGGTATTATTTTGTGTACAACTTTTAGTATTTTATTTAAGGTTTGAATTTTTTTAATTTTTAGTTTTGCTTTGGATTAAAATTTAGTTTAGATGAATTTCAAAAACTTGAAATTAAAAAAAATATATTTAAGATTTTCGTGGTTAATTTACTAGAAAATGAAAATAAAAAAATAAAAATTAGAAAATGTTAGTTAGAAATTTTAACTTAGAGGGTCGCATGGGCGGTGTTTTGAAAACGTCACCGTGTCCTTTGATTTGTGCGTTCAGAAAGCTTATTGAGAAACATTGTTTCGTTTCCTTAATAAATGTGGCCACGGAATTGACCCTGCGGCCTGCGCTGTGCAAACGAGCCGAACACGAACACACTTTTTGAGCTCGAAATATAAACGAGCCGAACACTAGTTGGGTTTGGTCTCGCTCGTGTTCGGCTCTTTTCCACCCCCCCATTTCTCACAAGGATTATATTTGGATGTCTAACTCTTATAAATCGAAACTGGATGAGGAATAAAATCACCAAAAAAGTTGAGGAATCTGAGGAGACATTGGATTTTACTTGATAGAGGTGATTTTTTTTTTTTTTGTGTATTTATTTTTGTAATTTTTAAGTAATATTTTTTTGGTTATTTTTGGGTATTATTTTGTGTACAACTTTTAGTATTTTATTTAAGGTTTGAATTTTTTTAATTTTTAGTTTTGCTTTGGATTAAAATTTAGTTTAGATGAATTTCAAAAACTTGAAATTAAAAAAAATATATTTAAGATTTTCGTGGTTAATTTACTAGAAAATGAAAATAAAAAAATAAAAATTAGAAAATGTTAGTTAGAAATTTTAACTTAGAGGGTCGCATGGGCGGTGTTTTGAAAACGTCACCGTGTCCTTTGATTTGTGCGTTCAGAAAGCTTATTGAGAAACATTGTTTCGTTTCCTTAATAAATGTGGCCACGGAATTGACCCTGCGGCCTGCATCTTGAATCTGTGTTCGAGGGGTTATTTCCTCCCATGACCATCTGTTATCCGTCTCCTCCCTCGATGGATCTCTCTTGCCCTAAGTCGATCGATCGCAATACCGTCCCTCGCCTCTCTCCCTTGCCACTCCCTTCCCTCTCTCCCTCACCTCTCGATGGACCGCTCTTGTCGTAGGTTGATCATCACGCTCTTGCCTTAAGTAACATCCCTCGCCTCCCATTGGATTGTTTGTTGGTGAGTTTGCTCACTTCTGGTTGGGACATTTATAATGTCATGTTTTTTATATTTTTTATGGAAGTTTTTGGTCGCAATGGTATCACTGCCGATTGATGAATATTTAGTGATCGGGGTTTTGATGGTATCCCTGCAAGATAACATTGCTCGTGATATGCTTCTTCTGTATTTTAAAATGAATATTATCATATTTTTAATTGTAATTTTAATATATTTTTCCTTTTTTTAAGGTTCCTTAATACTCACCTTAAGTGAGATATTTTTTTTGTACTGTCATGAAGTGATTTTTTTTTGTTTTAAACTATCAATTATAAGTCATGATTCTGTTGCAAACAACACAACTGCACAGTGACAGAGTAGTCATTTCTCCAGAAATAACTGCAAATCAGTTATATTTCAAACGTATAAACCAAACGTCTAATGTTTTTTTCCCATTGTGCAGTTGTGTTTAAAGGAATTTAAATAAATAACATCTCGTTAAATAGAATTCTTCTTTTAAGGAATTCAAATAAATAACATCTCCTTTCCCAATCGTGCTTGCTATTTAGTCTAATGATGTTAAAACTACTTTATGAGTTGATTTAAGAGTTAAAATGAGCTCATTAAATGACTGTTTTGAATAATATTGTTAATTAGATAAAAGAATATCATAATATCCATTTCCAACTCTAATCTTTTGCTTGATAAAAGGCTATCATAAATTGAGGATATAGTTTATCAAAGGAACAAATCCGTGGATTAAGTTGTATATAATTAAGTTGAATAGAAAATATGAGTCAACAGTTTTCAACCTTCATTTTATTTTAGGATCGATGGTGAATTCGTCGTGTCTGATGACTTTAAGTCGAGTTATGTTGGAGGTAATCCCCAACATTTTCATGTTTTGACGCAATTAACATTCATGCAACTATGTCGTAGAATAATTCGTATTTTGAGGGTGATCATTTAACACATAATGTATCCATGATATGTTTGTTTTATGTGGGTGAAGGGTCTATTGCAACCCCAATTGAGGACGACGATGTGCCAAAGTGTGTATTACATGAGGTCGTGGAATAAAATTTGGCACTTTACACAAAAATTAAGAGTTACAATGTTGTTACACAGAGCGACATCCAGTTGCCACCTGCAACTGCAGTTGGCCCTTCTTCTCAAAATGCAACCTGGGGCTACATTGAGTTTATAGTGCCATATTTGATGAATTATCAAGCATATAGGTATTCTATTCACTCCTTTCATAAAATATATGTTTTATTTTGCTTGTTTTAGTTATTCACAAAAAAAAAAAAAATTATAAACTTGTCAGTCCCGCTAGACAGTCGGGTGATGAGTTGAGTCATCGTCTGAGTGTACATTTTGATGCTAGAGGATGGGATGACACTCACATTTGTATAAAAGGAATGGATATAAGACAATGGATAATGCCACAATCAATGACTTAGATAATAATCCTGACATTAGAGTGGAAGCACCAGTGGAGATAGATGAAGTAACTGAAGTTATGGGTCACAACTTCATCATGACACATTCTAAATAATGCTACAATGTTAGATGTTGTGATTTTGACTAATAAGTATATTTGAATATATTGTTTAACCGAGGAGTTAGATGAATATATCACTTATGATGCTCCCACATGTGACATAAATATAACAACTGAGGAACAAATTCCAAATGTGTTATATGAAGGTATGGTTCTCATAACTAAGACTTACAATTTGCAATCAACTGTTGGTGTATAATCAACAACATTTAGTATAGAGTAATAAATTCCAAGAAAGCTAGACTAAGTATTATCTATCTTCACCATGATCATCCATCCAGATTGTCATTGGTGTTTGCATGTTGCAAAAAGCAAGAAACTTTTAGGAGCGTAGAAAATATAAATTATTAATGGCCACCACACAAGTGTGCACATATGATTCTAACAGGTGGACACCCACAATGCACTTCTAACTTCATTTTTATATTGTTAGACATCAATTTGACTTTAAGCCCCGAGGGATTATAGCTCAAATAGAAGTAAAATTCAACAGTTGAATATCTTATATGAAGGCTAAGGACGCGATACAAAAGGCTATAAAGTCTATATTTGGTAGATGGAAGGAGTCATACAACTCATTGCATAAATTGGTGATAGTTATCTATAATGCAATGTCAGGATAAATTTACTAGATTCAGTCTGATAGGACATCACGTTTTGAATGCCTTTTTTGTGCATTTGGGCTATTTACAAAGGGTTACAGTTGTTGCGGGCCGATATTGAGTCTCGATAGCACATTCTTGCTAGCTAAATATTAGAGAACTTCACCGAATGTTTTTGGTATTGACGTAAATAATTACTTTTTTTTCCCTTAGCATTCGCGAATGTCGAATCAGAGTACAACAATCCTGTATATGGTTTCTAAGAAATGTATTTGAGCTTCTACAAGTAGTTGAGTCACGCTAAGACCTTTGCATTAGATCAACATTTTAGAATTGTTCGTAGATGCAGAGAAATTTTTTCATGGGGGCTCATAGATTTTGTTTGATGATATGTCGATATCTGGGATGATATAGAAGCATATGCTTAGGCCTGGATCATCATCGAGCTGTTATTCTCAATATGAACTCGCATCTGTCATGGGCTATATTCCACTTACTCAAAGCTCCAGTGGATTCTCCTGACACAATTTACCCAAAGTCTACAGTACAATAAACCTTGATATGTAATAAATTATTTTAATGCAATTTTATTATATTTACTATAAAGCACGAATATCTTTTTGTAGCATGATTATAATACGGAGACAGAGAGAATTTTATCGCTTTATTGGGGCTCTGAAGAAGAAAGTCCCAAATAAAAGGCGATAGATGACATGGAGACGCTCTATAGCCGCATGAGACGATAGATCTATTTGTCTTATCTACCATAGAGAGACGAGAACGGAGATGAGGATGCAGATGATCTAGCACCTTCACCGTGCACTAACACACGATGAACCCGGGCCATCCAGCTTGGCTTACATAGTTCCACCGCCCTATATTTGCCAGACTTGATCTTCTTACGAGCACACTCCGACAATATATCATGAAGCAGGTCCTACTTGGCATCGTTTAAGATATTTATTTTGAAAGCATGTAATAGATTTAACTTAACTTAGATGTATATAATAAATAAGCAAATATATTGGACAGTTATATTTTTTTAAAAAAATTATATTTGAATTAGTTATTGGCATGCTTTAATTAAACCATTAGGTGAACATAACCGGTGATTAAAAAGTATTCTATAATGACTTGGCTTAATGAAACAAATTGTAATGAAACTAAATGCTGATTGCGAAGGTTTCTTTCATGATTTTTAATTAGCTTAATTAAATAAGTTAAGTATTAATCCAATGAGACTATTTTTTTTATGATTATTTTATCATAACATCCTCCTTCCTCCTCAATTTACAAGAGTTTTTTTAATTAGGCATGCCATTAATGACCTATTTTTCAGTTGCGAGTAGAGGAGCAAGTGAGTTGAGCCGAGCTCAAGCTATCCTTAGCTTGGTCTTCATTCTAAAAAACCAAGCCAACTTATTTATTATGAAAGAGAAAAAATTATATTAATTCAAGTAATTGATATAATAAAATAATAAAAAAAGAATAAGAAAATGTTTTTTATTAATTATAAAATATAAAATATAATTTTTTAATATTCCAATAAATTATACTTATAGTATTGAATTCTAATATATTGTGAATGTATTCTATGTTACGAGCTAATGAGTCAAAGTGGAGCCGGCTTGTGCTTGGCTCTTTTCCTCATGAAGCTTAGCTCACGAGCCATTTATAGAGCCAAGCTCGAGCAGGCTTACGAATCGGCTTGGTTCAATTACAGACCTAATAATGATCATATATTATTAAAAAAATGGTAGAAAATGTATGATAAATTTTCAAATGTTTATTTATTTATTTATAAGAAGTGCATTCCATTCCAAAACCTTATTGAGGTTTTTGGTAATTACTATATGGATCAGGGACATTTGGCAACATAATCAAAGTTGTTAATCAAACATTGGCATTCAATTAAGGTTAATGATATGTTTAGAAATGCTGATTACCGTGAAACCGAGCATACTTATGAGGCTGCTGTTTTACTTCCAAGTGTCAAGTTTCACAAACTCTTTCTATTAACCTACGGACTATTTGCTTTGCCAATAAAAAAAGAGTGCAATATAATTCAAATAACTGAATTAAAAATAGTTTAGAATCAAAAAACTTGGTGTATAATAAATGCAGAAGACTAAGGGTCTGTTCGGGTCAAATGCATCTTATTGATAAGATGCTGATAAGCTGTTGGTCCAGATAAGCTGTTGATTAACAACTGATCAAAATAAGCCGGTTGTCTGTTTAGTTTGTGATGTTGGAAAACAGCTGGTTTACAGCTGCTTCTAGATAAATGATTGTTCTGCATATGTGCAATAACGTTGTTTACAACAGAACTGTCATAATAATATATTTAATACTTGAGAAGCACTAACACACGATGACCCGGGCCACCCTGCAAAAGCAAATTTTGCGATGTATTTGAAAATAGGCTAATTTGAAAATGCAGTCAGAAGGACTCTTTTAATCTAGGTTCAGAGAATCAGAGAATACTCTGTATATTCTATTTTAATTGTTGAGATAAAAAATAACAGATATAATTTTTATAGACAAGAAAGAAACTATAGCTATGATTTCAACAGAATTTTTAAAAGAAAATATCTTTTATTTTGTTATAATTGAATATTTCACTCTTTCTCTTTCCAGGCTATTCAACTTTGGTTAATTAATTGAATTCTTTTTTTCCGAGTTAATTCACCACTTAAAACAAGCCAATGACTCCATTTGGCACTGAGCCTGATATTTACAACCACACTGAAATTATTCGGATACTTAGTTTTTTTTCTTTTTTTTTTTTTTTTTTTTTTGGCATTTATATATCTACCGCCCGGTTCTTATGTATTTATTTGCCCGTTTGGGACAGCTTATAAATGAGGCGGCATTTTTGAAAACGTCGTTTAACCGTTTGATTTGAGCATATTTGAAAACACTGTCTGCAGCGTTTGGGTTTTTTACACTAAACGCAGGCCGCGGGCCGTATTTCAGGATAAGCTGTTTATCATAAAACGCACAAGCTGCCCCAAACAGACCCTATCCTAAAACGCACAAACTGCTCCAAATAGACCTTATGTATTTAACTCCGAAACTTTGACTTTTTAACATCAATACCACACAAATCTTTTATATCACATAAAAGATATAATTTTAAAAAGTGGAACACTACTTTTCATGCAAGGTAAAGTGCCATGTATGCAAAAAAAAAAGAATTTTAGGTCAGATATCTAAATAGATAGGAATTGAGTGGTATGTATGCAAATGTTTGATCTTCAAAGACTTGGCAAAATATTCATATACATTTAGAGCTTCTCAAGACAAGGACAAAAAAATGATAAAATAGATTTTAATAAATACATATAATTTGAAGTTTAAAGATTACAGAAAAGCTGACATTTTGTTTTTTTGAGAACTTACATTTGTCAGAGTTGAACCACACACCATCGTTCATACAATATGGTATTCTGTAGCGGTTTTCATAGCACTTAATGACAGAAGAGCGAAGAGCGTCCAAAAAGGAACTAAAGAATACGCGAAATAGCTAAACAGAGTGAGAATCTGGCTTATTTGTTGAAAAGATTTGAGTTAATAATTGCGAAATTATGTGAATATTTCTAAATTATTCATAAAAAAAAACTTATTTAAATCCATAACGCATTAGACATTATATATTAATTTGGACTTTTGTTCGTTTTAAAATATCGTTTTTGTTGAGGATTTGAGGCAAAGAAAACACAAGAATCATTGAAATCAAGAAGAAAACAAAGAGATTTAACGAGGTTCAGCAATTTGCCTAGGAATTCGGGAGTAGGGTGGCGGCTTCTTTAGATTTCACAAAAAAACAATACAAAATCCACTTGAGTTTACAAATACGACACATATATAACATTGATGTACAATATGAAATTATAAAATTACCCCTGTATCGTATCATGAGGGTATTGCCCTCGCACCCCCAACCCACTTAACGAAACTCCCCCGATTGGACAGATGCTTGCGCTCTAGTCCGCTTTAGCATTTATCCCTTATCTGGTATATGAGTCATACCTAACAATTTTGCTCTTCATAGCTCTAGCACCTCCCAAGTTGGGTTTAGGGGGGCAGCTTGCCCCCCTCAAAAAAAAAACTGGCACCACCCCTGTCGATGAGTTACAAAATGTGACTTTAAAACCATGATCTAGAAGATACAATAATCTAGTTCAGCCAATGAACCAGGGTCATTTCATAAAATTCCATTTGATTAATAAAAAAAAAAAATTATGGCATTTATATGTGGCAATACATATTATAATAAATAAACTGAATAGAATTATTTTATTTTATTTTGCTAAACCATTTCAGGGTTGGCCATTTGGCTAGCATATCTAGTTAGTTTCAGGGCAACAAGATCAACTCCAAATATCCAAAATATTTTTGCATGAATCTACGCTCCACCTCAATGACTTCCATTGGTTAAATCCTAGAAGATTGAATCTCTTTGTCTAAATATATTTTGCATTCATTGCCGCTTAATCCAACCAATTGATGTGTCATGTGGTCACTACTGATACAAAGTAAAAGAACAGTCCAAAAATATTACTTTTGCATTGCAAGGCTCCCCCTTTGTTGTTATTCTTCTTCTCGCAATGTTCATCTACAGCCTTCAACCTTTTCCACCAAACCATTTTCCTAGAGGTCTCAAGAAAAATGAAGTCATAGTTCAACGAAAAACATCAGAAGTTCAAATTTGTGATCTTGAAACAATAATACTCTCTCCTTTAATCATCAGGCCACAGATCTTTAACTTTTGCATTTAACGTTAATGAACAAGCATGCCCGAGTGCAGAACAACAGAAGCAGCCTAAGGCTAGACTTTTAGCATTTTGGTCAGTTTGGGTGGACTGGTTTTCAAACTGCTCAAACGATTGCAAACAACAACAACAAAAAAACCTTTATCCCACTAAGCAGGGTAGGCTACATGTATCCTTTTTCTCCATTGTGCCCTATTTAGTATCATATTTTCATTTAATTCTAATAAATTAAGATCATTTTTTATACAATATGCCCAAGTCTTCCTACTTCTACCTCTGCCTTTCTTAACATAAATCGAATCTAAAACATCTACTCTTCTAATTGGTTCAATTTTATGAAAATTTTGATTGGTTCAATTATTCAGATTTTGTAGCTTGGTTTGCAATCATTTGCTCAAACGATTGGAAACCAAAATAAAAAGTCTGAATAATTGAACCAATCAATATTTTCATAAAGCCAAACCGATCGAATCAAAATTTCATTCACTATTCGGTTTAAACGGTTCGGTTATAAACAAACTGAAACTTAATTTTTAGATGGAGTTTGGTAATAAATAAGCATCCAAGAATTGCACATTGATATAATATCAATTTAATTTCATGAATCCTATTAAAACCGAACCGATCGAAAACAAAAAACCAAATATAATGGTTTTAAAAACCTTTAAAGTCATATGCAATTTTGAAACCAAAATGGCTTACTTTGCAATCGAAAGATAGGGCTTTACGAGAATATGGCAGTACCCACTTTGTGAAGATGAGCATCTGAAGAGCTGCACTATGTAAGGTGTTCAACCCAACTCTTCCAATATTGAAATTTGTAAATAAATCCCCTCTTTAGGGTGACACAAAATCTCATTCCTTCATTACATAATACCCCCTAAAAAGGGCACGAGATCCTGAAAGTGCAAATTGTCCAGATCAAAACTGAATAAACAGAAACTAATGAATGATAAATACTAAAAATTTAGATTCTCTGAAACTAGAGATTATTCAAAAACACAGATATAACCGCTTGTCCTATCTATTCAACATACTCCCCAAATGATTAACATGGATGAAATTAGACTTCAAGAACAAAAGTCTGCATATAACACTAGAGATTTAAAATTGCTTAGAACTTATTTGGGATCACTTTTCCTTTTTGTTTTTATTATTATTTTAAAATTAGTCATTTTATTCCTATTTTTATATTTTATTTTGGAAAACAAATTAGCTTGTTTTTAAAAACATTCAAAACATCAAAAACTTATTTTGAATGTATTCAAAAACAACTAAACATGTTATAACATATTAAATATGTTTTATTTCAAGTAAATATAAAAACAGAACAAAATAACAAAATTAACATCCCAAATAGCCCCTTAATAACAACTGGCAAAAATTTGTGTTAGCAACCTTGGTAATCTACAGATAACAACGTTCTCAAATTCACTACTTGGAAGATATGGCTTTTAAACACAAATGTACGAGCCACACTGAAACATGATTTTTCTCGAGTTCAAATCATGTTTTGGCACCATATATGGAAGGAGCACATATATGAATTGTTTGAGGAATTGTGGGCTTGAATTAAGTTCGTTCCGTGCAAATTCTGGTCAGTAGGTATTTAGGTCTGATGCAGGGTGTCAGCAGAGCTGAGGTCAGCGTCATCAAATGTGAAGGAGCTCCATTGCTATATTAGAAGCGTGCAAAATTGGAGCCGTTATGGTATTATCTGACATGAAGTTCGATTATGGACATATGGTGACATCATTTTTGGGTTCCTAGAACATGTTTAGGAAGTGGATTTAGTCAGGAGGCGGTTGTGGAATAGCAAGGGAATGAGAATATGGGAGGTCGACAATGTTTGGAATGGGATAAGAGGGGTTCAACAGT
Organism: Phalaenopsis equestris; assembly: GCF_001263595.1. Lineage (NCBI taxonomy): Eukaryota > Viridiplantae > Streptophyta > Magnoliopsida > Asparagales > Orchidaceae > Phalaenopsis > Phalaenopsis equestris. The sequence goes on along the minus strand of NW_018164549.1, from coordinate 3,771,136 downwards.
TGTCAGAGCTTAGAACAGTAAGATAATCACGAAATGCCAGTTTTGAAGAGTTACGGTTGCCGAGGAAATCCACCACCTGTTCTTGAGCAAGCTACTGACACACTACTAAGCAAAAGGAAGAGGATATAACTCCTTGAAAGCAGAAAAAAAGAGAAAGATCTACAGATACACGAAGCAAAAGCAAAAATCTCAAACATATACAACGTATAAACAGTCTCCTAATAGATAATAATCCTATTTAAAAATAAAAAAATAGGAAATAAGGTTCCACAACAAATAGTCTCCTAATAGTCTAGTTTGATCAAATAAGCAAAAGCTATAGATGAAAGGGAATGATAAAGGGAAGGGGAGAGAAGTAAGAAACGAGCATTAGATCGGCGCCGAAGAGCAATTTATTCCTTTTATTAGTTATGATTGTGGGGTGTAAATATGATTTATTATGCTCGGAATTAAGGAGGATGGGATTGTAGTCTTGAGTCTTAGGGTTAGGGGATTGGGAGAGAACGTCTACCTCTCGAATTGTATGTTTTTATCTTCATGTATTCAGGTTGTCTTGTTTTATGTTATTGAAATAAAATATTTTACTGGCCTAATTCCTATGGAAAACTCTGGTCTGTATCAAACTGGCATCAGAGATAGTTGGGAGACAAACGAAGTGACCGCCGATGCTTTCCGTGGCCTAACAACGTGAAACAGTCACAGTAAGACCAAGCCACAAAGCCAACATGGGGATCACGACATGCAAACACTGGGTAGACCAATGGGAACGTGACATACAAAGTTTTCCTCTTCGTCCTTCTGTTGTCGGCTGGATTAAGAATTCTAGAAAGCAACATTGGAATGCGACATCATGGCAGTCAGGATCATGATTGAGTAATAGAAGATCGATATTCTGTCGTTCCTTCGCCAATTGGATCATGGATCCTCGATTCTAGGAAGCCGACGAGATAGCGATATATAGAGACATTCGAGATTTCACCTAGGGGAAGCAAAAAAGGGATCACAGCTTACAGAGAGGACCGAAGATAGAGGTTTGTGATACATAATGGTTTTTACATGATTGAAGGTATAGACGAGCACATCCTTGACCTAACATCGTGATTCAGGCTAGGTGGGAGGCCAACCACGGGATTACAATGTACATGAGTTCCGCCTTCGTGATCAAAAATCTTCCTGGGTGTAATGACAGTCATGAAAGTAGATGCACTGAACAAGAAATTAGAAAAATAGGTAAGTCAAATCAAATATGATTTTCGTCCATGAAAGAGAAAATTCACGGCTATGAAAAAAATGATAAAGAAGATTGTGGATTTTTACACAAAACCACCTCAACTCGTTGTAGGATCGAGGAACGTGTCTGAAGCAAACAAGATCTACAATAATCAAAATGATTAGCACATCAGAGCAATGTCGCTACCTTAGATGGATCTGGAGCCGCGAGATCGAACCCAAGAATCTGGAGCGAACTTAAGAGACGAATATCTGAAGGATTTGCACTGCATCAGGGCATCGTCATTGCCTTAAGCAAATTTAGGGCCGTGGGATCGAACAAAGGAATGAGGAGCCGACTCGAGCATGTAATAATCCTGAGACTAGGGTTTTTCTATCAGTATTCACTCATACAACTACCCCCAAATACAAAAGGACAAGATTGAGAGATGGATCTAAGAGATCTCGGAGGTCGGGATCATACAACTTAGTGTGAGCTCCTTCTCTAACCTCTCATTAGTGAAGAAGACTAGAGGCTGGTATTTATGTGTAGATTATCATGCACTGAATGAAGAAAAAGTAACTGACAAATTTTTAATCCCGGCAACGGATGAGCTATTGGATGAGTTGTGTGGGGCTGCAATATCCTCTAAGATTTACTTGAAGTCAGGGTGCCAATATGTTCATATGAGACCGAGAGATATGCACAAGACTGCATTTCGAACTCATGAGGAGCACTATAAATTTCCGAATAAATGAAAAGTAATGCCACATGCGAAGACCACATGGGAGCCAAACGACTTGACCCAACAACTATTTTTTTTTTTTTTTTACCTTGAGGAGAACGAGTATTTTTGGAAGGGGGGTACTGTTACACGAAACACCTAAGGGAAATTTAGTCCTTTCATTAGTTATTATTGTGAGATATAAATAAATATTATTATGCTTAAGGTTAGGGAGGAGATTGTTGTCTTGAGTCTAGGGTATATATCGCCTGCCTCTCGAATTGTAGGTGTTTGAGTTAGGATTTGGGAGAAATCGCCTACCTGTCGAATTGTAGATGCTTATCTTTATCTATCAAGGTTGTGTTGTTTTGTGTTATTGAAATAAAATATTTTGTTTTCCTAATTTGTTGTAGAAAAACTCCTCTGGTACTCACACTGAGGTGCCAAAGTTTTAATATTTTTCAAAGTGCCAAAATTTTAATATTTTTCGTCCCTCCACGTCTCCCACCCTCAGAGATAAATCATTTTTCCTGACTGTTTACAACCAATTAGGAGGAATAAATCAACAAAATTTCTTTTAAGGGAATTTACATGTGTAGCACACAATTCTTCTGTATTTACATATCTCAAACCTATACTTTCATATTTACATGCATAGAACTTTGACGCTTTAAAGCTATGAATTAAAAGTTACTAAATATTTGAGTGCTATGCGGGGAAATATGAAAGTTTATGTTCTGAGATCTGTAAATACATTAGAATTGTATGCTATGAATGTAAATTCGCCTTCTTTTATTGTCCTCACCCCCATATTCATAATTTTCTTCCATCAACTCCAAATAACTTTTAGTCAGACAAACGTATGACGAGCACCATTAGCTGGAAATGCTACACATGATCCCATACATTTTGGGACCAAGAAAAACCTATTCTTGTTTGGTCTTTACCTTAGAATACTCCAAATCAGCGAGAGCTGTTTTAAAACCAAACAAGAATGAGACAAACATAATTTAGAATGACTAGAAAACAAGCATTGATTTTTAAATAAAAGGATTATATAACAGATTACACTGAAATTCATAAGATCTAGATGTACCATGATGGCATTCACAAAAGAACCACAAACTGTGGGAAATTGAAGAAAAACCTTAGAATTGGTTAAAACATTGACATTGTCATATGCATATAATAAAAAATCAAAAATAATTCCTAAAATTCTGACGATAGTGTGCTTTTATATATATATTATCTTGTTAAAACTAAGCAACCTTCAACGATGAAAGATACAACTTCAATAGGGAACAAAGTATAGAAAGCCGGGATCTTTATGGTAATGCATAAGGGATTAAATTTCATATTCTTGTACATTGGGATGAGAAAGGTGGTTGTGACACAATTTTCAACCAAGTAAATAAAACAAAGCAAGAACGTGCATCCTGATGATATATAAATGAACATAAGCAAGGTTATGCTTGTTTCTTGCGGCTGAAATGTCACTTCTATTTGAAATCATTTTCTAAAAAGCATCTTTCATGTATTGGATTTCTTTACTGAGCATGTGATATATTCAGCCATGTGCTATACCAATAAAATCATAACCAAGTCCACATGAGCATAAATCACGGACTTAAGAGTATTATTGAAAATTTCAAAATCCTTTGAGAGACCAATCAGCTTTAAATTTTTGGTGTTTATAATCAAAATAAATGTTTTAATGAGATGACCGACAATCCCATGATCGTCCATTTCCAAGACAGCATATAATATTCAAAATGGCCATATGGAGTGCTTAGATTAGGTTAAGTAGCTAATCCAAATGGACTTAAACCCATTCCTGGTTAAACTTACGTTGAACCAAATCCCCAATTGGATGCAAAAGAACCTAATTAACTCCTAACCAGCAACAAGATCTAAGTCAAATGCCCTAAAAGCCTAATTAAACAAACTTAAACCAGGGTAAGAAGAAGTTAATTCTGCTACCCCAAAGCAAAGGACCTGATTTTTATGTCATTGGCTGATTAACAAGGTTATAGCCATTTATCTAACTCCTAAGCTCAATTATCAACTACAGCAGCTAACTAAAAGTTTAAAACTTGGGTAAATGGGTGCTTAGCAGAAGAGTCAAAGGGAAATTTCATTCAATCCTACTAGCTTCAGATTGGCGAGATAAAATCCCTAGAGCCAAGACCAGCTCCCCAACCCTTCTCCATCACTGCAAAAATCACGAATCTAGAAAGCTCAAACCGAACTAAGCATTTATAACAATCTAGCTATTTTCAAACCAATTCAAAGCTCGGGACATTTTCTTCTAATGGAGGTGATGGTGAGAAATTGATTTTGTACTTTAAAGCTACTCGGTTAGGGTATAATCCAAAGCCGTTATGGCCTCTCTGACGTGGAGGTCACGACTAGTTTATGTCACGATCAATTCTATTTCTGACACCATTTGGTAGCTCCTGCTCTCCTGAGCAATTTATGATTTGAAATCTTTTGATTTCATGAAGTAGATAGAAAGAAGCTTAGGGAATTAATGGGTCACATGCGACACGCAAGATCTTGTGTCCTCATACTCAAGTCGACTGAGATTCAAAAATTTATTTCATTTAAATAATCGAATAGGCCAGAATTGATCATAGCCAATTAATTAGAAGTTATTTTGAAATTTTGTTCCGTGAAATTTACTAATCCATATTTGATAAAATTTAAATCTAAGATCTATCATGTAATTAGATTCTTAGGGCAAAATTGTTTAATCCAGAAAGACTTAAATATTTTAAAATAAAAAAAATTATTGCTTTAATTAGTTTAACTATTTTTGGAGTTGTTTATTATACTTATGTGAATCATTTCGACCAACTAGTTTTTAATAAATATTCATTGTTCAGCATATTATTCATATTCCAAGTATTAGATTCAACTACTTCATCAAAAATATATGAATAGATATTGCTATAATCTAGCAGAGTCAAGCCAAATATATCATGGATTGAACTTGGTTATATTATAAATTGTTCATGTTCAACTCTAGCTTGAGCCGAACTCTCAAATATATGTTCATGAAGAAATGTGGAGAAACTATATTCTATTATTTCTTAATCTTAACATTACAAATGACAAGAGCAAAGATAATTAAAATTATTACAGCTTACCAAAAACAAAACAAACATAGAAGGAAAGACATCAAACATAATAAGAAAAGAATAAAAATGAATACAATTGAAATAGGAAACTCAAAATTCCACACTCCTCGTCAAGATGGGTCATAGATGTTGTAAAAACCCAACTTAATATTCAAATAAGTGAAGTTGGCTGAAGGTACAGATTTAGTGAAGACATCAGCAACTTAAAAGATGAGTTGGAATATAGATTAATTGAATAATACAATGTTAACCTCACCTTTGGTGATATCTACTTTCTCTCTCTCTCCCTACTCCTTAAAGCCTAAGATCTAATCTGAGGCTTTCGTTAGAGATTACCCTAAATGACTAGTGGATAGTTGAGACCCAAATTTAGAAACTCAAACCAATTCTTCACTTCTTTTGATTTAAAATATGCTTAATCTTAATCCTTAGCCCATATTTTGGTGTTGAGTTGGTCATGGCTAGGTTATTGGAATTAAAGGTTGTGTACCCATAGGAGTTTAAGCATGCATTTAGGTGACCCATTGAGCCTAGAGACTTAACTTAATGACTTAGACACCTTCTATACCCTTGGTTCACCACATGGACTGGGTTAGTTAGAGCTACCATTTGGCTTAGTCAACTTAGGAGAGAACCTATGAGACCACATCCCTATCTAGGCTAGGTTTCTTCCTAGTTGATACAGACCAAGTATTGTAAAGCACTGACGATAAACACAAGTATACACGTGGTCCAAGTAGTATACGAAACTGATTTTGTGTATCAATCCCATAATGAGTGAGTAAAATCCCAAAGTCCGAAAGAATTTCTAGCATATCGGTTTTGAATCTAGCCCAAAGATTTGAAATTTGATGATCTTTGAAAGTAAAAAAACCTAAAATTTGCAAGAGAACTAAGTTTTGGGACTTTAGTCAACTGAGCCTCCCTTGAATTGGACCTAGCATACTAGCTCTATTGATGTGACTCTAGTGTTGTTGACAACCATAAACAACATTATTCTTTAGCCCATCTGTCAACCATAAACAACATTATTCTTTAGCCCATCTCAGTGGTGTTAAGAACTATTGGTCTTTCTTGTTACAATTAGCCTCCTAATCAAGCAAAAACTCTCGTGTTTCTTTGTTTCCCTAAGTGGTTAAAATACTCTAGCAGTAATATCCCTATCCTCCTAAACCAATGTATGTTAACTTAATCGTTTCGCTAGCTTACTCCAGTAGTACTAGATTACAATTTGTTTTACCACGTTAACTAACTAGGTTGAAAGTAAATGAAGAACAAAAAGTTAACATAGAAATGTACTACGTGCAAAATTTCAGGTCACAATTCATGGATAGTACTAAAATGCATAGATTTCCAATTCAAGAAAGTAAGAAATCTAGTTATTACTCATTCGAAGGAAGCCCAACAAAAAACTAATTTCAAGTGTTTTTGTGGTTACTAACATTTCCTTGTGAGTGTCGTAGTAAATGTAGGATTTATTTATTTATTTATTATGGGGTCTGGAATTAGAAGTTAGTCTTTGTTGGTTGGCTATGGTTGTCCTGACTGTCTGAAGCGGGACCCACACAATGATGGAGTGAGGAAAAAAATCTACAAGACGCCAGAGCGAAAACGAACAACATGACAAAGGAGAGAGGAAAAACCTCAGCAAGACGACTAAGTGAGGACGAACCCCAACATGACATTCAGAGCGAGGACAAACCCAAACATAATGACAGATTGTGGATGACATCAAAGACAAGGATAAACCTTAATGCAAAACCAAAATCTAGATGAACCTCAACTCAAATAAAAAGCTAAAGAACGAACCTAAAAGTGCTAGAACATGAATTGAAAATGTCCGAAAAAAAACATAGTCATCTGATAAGTCTGTCTCAGGTCTAGTATGCGTTACCCACTTGTTCTTCCCTTTTAAGGTGCATGGTGATCTCAGGTTGCGTCTAACTTTAATGATTTTGTTTGCTTGCGTAGTTTCTGACTTTTTTGTTATAAATGTGTTTATTTTCATTTTTTTTCATTTAGAAATTAATAATCGTATAATTTTTTTTGCGATGCTTTTTTGCTTAGCCTAGATTGTTTGTGGTAGGCTCTTAAAGAATAAGTTTTCTACTCAGTATAAATAACTCAAACTTGAATATCTCAAAATCAAGCTGAAACAAAAAATAAATAAATGATTGCATTCATACCTTAATAACATTATTTTATATAAACAATAAAATGAAATAAAAAAATAAATTAATAAACCCCCAATTTAGGATAAGACACGAAAATCTTACTTCTAGACATATGAATACATATTGATTCTTTCTCTTATCTTCGAGCCCTCACGCATTGCATTTAAAGGGGAATCTAACCAATGAAAGTGTCTGTCTTTGCATACTCGACTAAGCCTTAAAATTAATCGTCCATATATCATCAATGACTGCATATCTATACACAGCTTGCTTGACACTCGACACTAAAACACGAATCAAATGAATTAATTCTGTCTAAATAGAATAATAAAATTTATAAATGTGGATAAAATTTTATTGGCATTAGCTTTAGACATTTGCATACTAGTCATACTTTAGACAAACTAATTTTTATAATCGACTTATAAGACATAATTCCTCCTAAAAAATAATAGTCTATCATATCTTACATTTCATGAGATCGAATGTGCATATTTTACAACACTATGTGGGCGAGTTTTCCCGATCCTTTGTGAGATCATGCGATAAGTCCCTGCGTGCTACATTTCTCGTTAGAATAGATTCTAGGTTCTACTTATTTAGAAAATCTCACATTTAGTATTTTAGGATTCTGGATTGTTCGTCTCACTAGAACATAAGTCATCAACTCCTAGACTTTCCTATGATCGAATGTCGTAGGATATAAATTTTAAATTTTTGATAAAATGTCAACTCAAACAAACAACTTTAATTTCAAAATCAGTAAGCCAAATAATAAGATGGTTGAAGTGTCAGTGAGTTTCACATTATCTAGACACTTCCTACATTTTCTCCTTTGCGTTCTGATAAGAACTGTTCTACATTGATCTTTCTCGTTTTAAATTTCAAATGAGCAATCGTGAAAATTAAACGTTAAATTCTTGAAAACATAATTGCAATCTTAATAAAGAGTTTTCTTAGAAGATTTTATATTTTCAGAAGTAATGAACTATAGGGACTTGCCCTTATAGTAAATTTGTAACCCAAATTAATTAATTTAAATCTAATCAAGCTTTCGGGTTAGATAGAGAAAATATTTGTTGGTTTAAAATGCAAACCCATCAAAAATATTGAATAAAATTCTTTATTTAAGTAATCAAATATTTTTATCTTTTGAGGTAGTGTATTACTTTTTAACACTGTCATTGTCGGTCTCAAGCTCGAATATGAAAAGTGAAGGGTTGCGTTAGGTAGTCGACAGCCAACATAAAACTCGTCGGAAAAAAAAAAAATCATGACATGAATCATTTTGATCATTGTGTAAGTGTTAGGACGTCCCCTAGAAGCGACACGCTGTATAGCCAGAATACAGTGAAAAGTGTGTAAGGGTCATCATACCGGCGCTCAGGTGTAGTGTCAAATAAGCAAATGTTACCACATTACGAACAAATGCGAGTAAAGAAGTTAGTCCATGAAACTAATAAAATTAATATTATGATAGGATCTTGGAATATATGTACTATCAATGGTAAATTAATGGAAATGGTTGATATTATGATTCATAGAAAGATTAATATCTTATGTATTCAAGAAACTAAATGGGTTGAAGAAAAAACTAAGGAGATTGACAACTTAGGTTTTAAACTTCGGTATTCTGGTAAGAGTCACACTAAAAATGTTGGTGTAATTATAGATAAGAGTTTGAAAGATAATGTTGTAAAAATTAATAGAGTTGGAGATAGAATTATAGCCCTTATGATTATCATTGATACTAAAATTTTTAATATTAAAAGTGTTTACGCTCCTCAAGTAGGTTTAGAAATAGAATCTAAAAATAAATTATGGAATGACTTAGAAGACTTAATACAAATGATACCTCTTGAAGAAAAATTTTTTATTGGAGGAGATTTAAATGGACATGTCGGTACAGTGGTAGAAAATTTCAGAAATATTCATAGTGGCTATGATTTTAGAGTGGCTAAAGAAGGAGATAGAGGTATTTTTGATTTTGCTTTAGATTTTGCTTTAGCGTATAATTTTGTTATTACTAATATTTTATTCAAGAAAAGAGATGAGCATCTTATTACTTATAAGAATGGATCTAATAAAACATAAATTGATTATTTTCTTATGAGAAGAAGAGATAGTCGAGATTGTAAAGATTGTAAAGTTATTCCTAGTGAGGTTTTAAGTACCCAACATCGTTTATTAGTTATAGATTTTAAGATGAAGAATAGTAAAATAAAGAATTCTATGACTCATTATCGTAGAATTAGATGGGGAAACCTAAAAAACACAAATAAAATTATTTTTATAAGTAAAATTCAAAATTTCAATATTTGGGATGCTCATGATTAATCAAATGTTATGTGAGATAAAGCAACAAACATTATTAAACAAGTAACAAAGGATGTACTTGGAGAATCAAAAAAAAAGTTTCTTTAAATAAAATTAGTTGGTAGTGGAATAATAATGTGCAAGAAAAGATAAAATATAAGAAATTATGTTACAAAAATTGGTTTAAATGTAACAGCTTTGAGAACTTATAAAAATATCAAACGGTCGGCTGAGAGTCTAAAAGAACAATTTGTGACGCAAAAAAATTTATTTTAACGATCTTTATAATAAATTAGATACTAAAGATGGTGAAAAATATATGTATAAACTAGCCAAACAAAGAGAAAAGAAAAGTAAAGATTTAACTCAAGTGAAGTGTATTAAAGATGAAAATCATTTTTCTTAGAAAAAGATATTCAACATAAGTGGGTGAGTTATTTTGATAAACTTTTTAATGAAGTTTCTTAAAATATGACCGACCTTAGCGATCTTAATATCGTTAATAATAATAAAATGTTTCATTTCTACCGTCGCATTAGTAAAAAAGAAGTTGAGGAGGCTTTAAAGAAAATTAAGGGTGAAAAGTCTGTAGGACCTAATGATATCCCAATTGATGTATGAAAATATTTAGGAGATTTGGGAGCTTTTTGGCTTACTAAACTCTTTAATATTATTTTAAAAAATAAAAATATGTCGAAGGAGTGAAAGAAGAGTATTTTTGTCCTCATATTTAAGAATAAAGGGAATGCATAAGAGTATGCGAATTATAGAGGAATTAAGTTGATGTGTCATACTTTAAAATTATGGAAGAGGGTAATTGAACATAGGTTAAGACGTATTACAAAGATTTCTCATAATCAATTTGAATTTATGTCAGGCAAGTCTACTGTGGAAGCTATACATTTATTGAGAGGTTTGATGGAGAAGTTTAAAGATAATAAGGAGAATCTACATTTGATTTTTATTGATTTAGAAAAAACTTACGATAAGGTTCCAAGAGATATCCTTTGGAGAGTTCTTGAGAAGAAAGGTGTTGATATGAGTTATATTCAAGTCATTAAAGATATGTATACTAGAGTTGATACTTGTGTTCGAACTGAAGGAGGCTTGACCAAATATTTTCCTATTTCTGTTGGATTACATTAAGGATCGGCTTTAAGCCCATATCTTTTTGCTTTAGTTATGGATAGTCTTACTGGACATTTACAGGAGGATGTGCCTTGGTGCATGCTTTTTGTTGATGATATCCTTCTCGTGGATAAGACGAGAGAAAAGGCCCAGGAAAAACTTGAATTATGGAGGCCTACATTGGAGTTTAAAGGCCTTCATTTTAGTAGAACTAAAACTGAATACATAGAATGTTATTTTAGTAGTAGTAGCTCTAATGACATAAGTGTAACTTTGGGTGATCAAACTATTAAAGGGTGTGAACTATTTAGATATCTCGGGTCAGTTGTTCAAAGCGATGATGATATAGATGGGGATGTTAATAGTAAAATTCAAGTTGGTTGCTTCGGGTCTTTTGTGTGATAGAAAAGTACCGCTTAGACTGAAAGGAAAATTTTATAAGACGGTGGTGAGATCTGCAATGCTCTATGGCGCTGACTTTTGACCTTTAAAAGAGAAGCATAATACTAAGTTAAGTGTTTCTGAGATGAGAATGATTAGGTGGATGAGTGGCTTTACACTTAAAGACAAATGCGAAATGAATATTTCTGTGATAGCGTTGGTGTAGCTCTTGTGACGAACAAAAGTAGAGAGTATCGTCTTAGATGGTTTGATCATATTAAGCGTCGATCATCTGATGATCCGATTAGGAGAGTAGATGTTTTAGATTCGACTTTTATTAAGAAAGGCATAAATAGACCTAGGAAGATTTAGGCTTATTGTATAAAAAATGATCTTAATTTATTAGAACTAAATGAAAATATGACACTAAATAAGACGTAATGGAGAAAAAGGATTCATGTAGCCGACCCCACGTAGTGGGATTAAGGCTTTGTTGTTTTTGTTGTTGTTGTTAAGATAGTATATTACTTTTGATATTATATTTGATTATTCAAATAATTTTAAATATTTGAAATTTTTTTGGTGGAAATAAATAAAAAACTAACATGACACCATTGGCCTTTTCAGAGACAAAATGACTATCAATCTCAAAGTATTTTGCACTATTATAATGCACATGATTCTTTTTAATACTAATAGCGTCTTGGTTGTCATAGAACATTTTTGTGGGTTTAACTGTGGAGTATCTCAACTCATTTAGCAACCTTTGGATCCATATTCCTTAACAAATGCTCAAAGCAAGTGTTTGATATTCAGATTATGCACAACTTCTAGAGACCACACCGTGACTCCTCCATGTGACAAAACTTTCCTATACATAGGAACAATACCCGGATATGGATTTTTTGTTAGTAAATTTTCCTACCCATCTAGCATCGGTGTAAACCTCTACCTCCCTGTTGTCTTATTTCTTAAACAATAACCAACTGTCAAAGATCTTCTTAAGAAACCTAAATATTAAATAAACCATCTCTAAATATTTTTTCATTTAAATTATTCATATGTTGACTCGCAATGTTGACAAAATAAGTGATATCAGATCCAATGTGTGACAGATAGATCAACATTCCCACCAATCTTTGATATCTACATTTTCCGCTGGTGTCTTTTCTCCCCATGAATTTAACTCTTTGTCCATAGGAGTCTCAACAAGTTTACACCACAACATTCATGTCACTTTTAATAGGTCTAGCATACAATTTATTTGGGATATCATAATTCTCATATTGTACCTGGCCACTTCCATACCCATAAAGTATAATATGGCTCTTAGATTCTTGATTTCGATTTTAATGGCAAGAACCTCCTTAATCTTCTCAATCTTTTTTTCATTATCGCCTATCAGGATCATATCATTACATAGACAATGAGTATAGCTTTCTTGACGACATGTGTACGCTCTATGAATAGTGTATGACTAACATGACATTTGATGTACCCATTAGATTTTATAGTCATGACAAGCTTGTCAAACCAAGCCCGCAAAGATTATTTAAGGCCATAAAGTGACTTTCCTAGTTCACAAACCATATGTTCATTTGAGCCATTTTCCAACCCCTAGCAGGATCTCTATATTATCATATTATAATTCTTCCTCGAGGTCGATATTCAAAAAGGCATACTTGATATCAAATTGATGCAGTTACTGCCCTTTATTCATTGCTAAGGAAAGAACTCTTACAATTGTTTTACTTGGTCACTGGGACAAAGGTCTCTTGATAGTCTATCCAATAAAACTGAGTGAAAGCTTTGGCCTCCACCTATCCTCGAACTTCTTAATACGACTGTTTACTTTGTACTTGACATGGAACACAAATTTGCACCAAACAAGTTTTTATCTGGAGGAAGCTTTGTAAAGGTTCATGTGTCATTTAGATCAAGTGTTTGAATCTCCTCGTCAACTATTTTTTTTTCCATTTTGGACTTTGAAGTGCTTCATGAATATACTTGGGTGTATGCACACTAGCAAGATTAGATAAAAAGTTTTATAAGGTAATGATAATTTCCCATAAGATACTTACTCTGGGATATAATAATTTGTGAACTTTTTTCATGTCCTCTCCATTGGATTCCACCTTCCTTGAAACTTCAAAGATGCTTGGATTCATGTTTGGTTATGAACAATCCTATGATTGCATATCGCGTTTATCATGCTCAGTGAATTTCTATCTCCAAATGTACACACGAAGTTCCTTGTGCATTTCCTATTCTCAATCTCAAGTTGGATATCCTCAAATGGTAGAATAAAAGACATGAGATGGTTAGATGAAAGTAAAATAGGTTGCAGTGATTCTAGCTCAGTGTGCGAAGGGCTGTCAAAAAAAGTGTCGTTCGCAAACAGGTCTTGTCGGATTGCTAAATATTTTGTGTTCTATTCTTTTGTAAAGAGAATGAGTTGAACACGAACTAAATAGTTGAGCTCCATTTATAAATGAGTTGAACAGGATCAACCTTTTGTTCAATAGTGTTTGGCTCTTTTTGACTCAAATTATTTAAATAATAAATAAATATTTAAAATCTGAAATAATACCTTTGATATGATATAATAAAGTCACATTGTATAAATATAAAAAAAAAAAAGGTGATATATGTAAACCTCCTCAAATGTGATTTTTCCGAATCAATGAACACATTTTAAACCTCCACAAATATTTTGAGACTTTTTTTTATTTAACAGTTAGTTCATGAGTTTTGCGGTGCTTATTAAAAATATTAAATAATTCTAAAAATTTTAGAAATATTTAGGGATGTTTAGTTTCTTAAATAAACTTAATTGAAACCCCATTATTTAATCAAAAGTGAATCAATTTTTATTTTCTAGAATTAATAAACTTATTTTATTTAACTAATTATATAATTAATTAAGGAGAATAGGGGTTGCTTTTTTAATTTCATTGAGTTATCATGCTTGTAAAATCAAAATCATCAATTTCAAAATTAAATGTGTTTAATGACAATTATTAAATTAAAATCTATTACTTCAAAATATCATTTCTTTATTTAATTAAACTAGAAAATAATTAAAAAAAAATTAAAATTTGAGTTTAATTTTTGCTAAACTTGGATTTAAACAAACTGAGTGAAATCTCTACTATAGAACAACACACACCTGTGTGGGGGTACTAATCAAACCATAACAGCCCCATGGGTCGAACTGATTTGAAAAATCTTATGTCATCATATGTATGGTTATATACATTGCATTTATATTTCAACATTATTCTAGAGACATGTAATGCACGCACATTACAACTAAATTGTCTATAAATTAATATCCTATGTCAATAGATAAGACGGGAATGCAATCCAGCCTATTTGTAGTTACACATCCGATCAACTTTCAATCTAAACCGCAGTGAAATGCTACTATCATAGTTCTATTTTTCCAATTTAATCTAGCAGGCAGCAATATTGACCAATCCAATATCCAATACTTGTTCAGTAGATTCTATCTGCTTGATTTTCTATAAGTCTAAAAAAATCTTCTACATCAACTATTCCGTCTCTAATCAGATATACCATACACCTGCCTGATAAGAGACGTATAACTTCAGCCAAAATATTTTCATTGAACACCTTTTTCTTTAAATGTACCACATTTGTCTCAGGAGAGGTTATATCTAGGTTTAAGTTGAACACTGACTAAATGTTCTACCAAGTTCAACCAATTTACCAGTTTGAACCAGCTAATCAATCAACTAGTTTTCCAATTTCAAAAAATCAACCAGTTTACCAATTTCCAGTCAATCAATAAATCAATTTATTAATATTGATCAATCAATCAATTGATTACTTAATAAGTGTCACAAAATTATTTAATCGACCAATTTATCACTACCACAGTATCTACCAGTATCCAATTTTCACATCTTCCATCTTATACTCTAATTATTTCGATTATTCATGAATACTTTGAATTAACTTATCATTCAAACTCCTGGGTTTAACTTAGAAGATCGATAATTTTAACCATCTATTAGCTCAACATTCACATAAACTTTAAATCAGCACTTTAATTAGTTGAGGGAGTAGCCCCTGATTTTAAGACTCAAATTGCGACTATGATAGATTGATTATTATTCTTAAGTGATAGTTTGCATGATAATAAAAATCACTGTAACACGTTTATGTCCCACATGACTTGAGGAATACAAATAAGTTATAGTATGTTTAACCAATTTTAAAATTTAATCAACCAATCTAAACCATATGAAAGTTAAAGATTTAAAAAATCTTTTCAGTCTTTTCAAAATATATACTTATATTTCCAAAAATAAATTACCAAATTTCAAATATGTATTAAATTTATTTTTCAAAGCTATTATAAATAATTATTTTCTAATGACTTCGCTTGCATCTCTAGTAGTCCGCCTTGGGTCCATCCTTATAAAGAGAGGGAAGTTAACCATGTTCTCTAGCTTAGTCTGACACCCTATCAGCTCATCTTTCATGGTCACTAGTTCTTGGCCTCAACATCTAACCTCCAGTCACGCTCAAGCCACAAATACTATATTCTCCAAAAAGCCTTATTTCCGTCCATCGATATACCATCCAAGTGTGCCTCAGTTCCCATCTATCATGATATATGAGAAAAAGGGGTCTTAAATTGAAATAAAAATAGAAGAGCGCAGAGAAATAATGTAAGATTCATTTATCAACAAATCTATCATTAGTGTCCAATATGGACATGGTTTGAATCAGTCCCTAAAGATTACATCCCGCCATTACCGTTCAATATAGCAATCGGATTACTTTGTTTCTCCATAAGAGGATAAACATACTTCTCACAATCTATATTGCACGAAACAATCATATCACCATCCACATTATTATTCAATGGGAATGAAGATTCACCTTTCTCACAATCCTTCAAAGTCCACTTGGGCAAACCTCGAGAGCTGGGGGACTTGACCGACAATTTATGCTAGACTTGTTCAATGAAAGTTATGCAGATGAAAAGATCTGCCGTAACAATGCAGCTCGAATAAAAGGCTTCATATTTAGGATGTTAAGAACCTTCGATATCTGCCGTAACAATGCAGCTCTTATAATTTTCAGTGTTACATTTTTTTTTTATAATTCCCCATGTTACTTAAAGAAGACTGATGATGAACTCAAACAACGTAACTCTGCATTAAGATTAAGGTAATCCAAATAACCATGTATGTTGTGCAAATCTCAATCAATTTGGTATCTACGAGGAAATGCAAGCCATCATGTAGGTTCATTTCATATACTATGATATATCTTGATGGGCAAGTATGATGGATCAAAACATGCAAAGACAAGGGCCAGCATATCATTAGAAAAGAGGACTTCTTACCGAATACCTTCATGGAATCACTGGTGATATTAGACATGAAATTGTCAACCGTAAACACAGTGCTCACCTTCCTCGACCCCATCAACTTATAAAAATATATACGAAAAAAAAAAAAAATCAAGAAATCTATGTTCAAGAAAAAAGTTGAAATAATATATTTCTACCTCTCAAAAGACATGTGACGTGACTCCTTCCACCCTGATCCATTAAGTGGAAGACATGAGACCCTAGCAGAAAATGTAAGTTCAAAGTCATAGAAAATTATGGAAATAAGAATATCAAAAAGCTCTTTTTCCAAAAACAATAAGAACTTAAAAAGATTTGCACATTTGATTTTTAAATAGTTTTTTTTTTTTTTTTTTTCTAGCAAAAATTGCTTACTATTTAGAAAACTTTTAGAGAAAAATAGTTTGTAATAAATTCTTTAAAAAAAAAAAAACTTCCAGAAGAGCATCCACAAAAAATCTCATTCAATTTCTGTAAGCATACAACCTGTAATAATTTCTTTAAGCATGCAATCATGAGCCGTCCGCCTCGAGGTGCGCCTCAATTAGAGGTGCTGCTTCAGCAAATCAAAGCATAAGCTTTGCTAGTGCGGGCACGGCTTATGCCTTTCTGTAGGGAGGTGTACGCCTCGATGGGTAACACCTCAAATCGGTTGATGTACCACTCAAATTAAAATTAGGTTTTAATACCTCTATCCTTCACGGAGCAGCCATATTGCGGATTTAGGGTTGGTGGTCATTCTAAGAGCTTTGTAGCTTCTTCCACTTCCTTCAACAGTCATCGTGAGTGTGAGCATGGAAGTCCTTTTTTGTCCCGCGCATTCGAGCGTCGAAGTCCAAAGCCATTGTGAAATCCAGAAGTGAAGCCAGTGTTGAATTTCAACATAGAGGAGTCCAACGGCTTCCTCTTCTCTTTTGTGGTTCTGCCATTTTGTCATAGCAGCTATCTTCCTGAGTTCTCATAAGCCCTCTTATATTTTTCCTTTACTGTGAGTCTGTGAGCGTTCAATTTTAATATTTTTGGGACATTTACATACATAGCAGTCGAGACATCCCTATTTACAAAACAAGCAGCCTATTTCGTCCATTTTTTTAAATATCAAATATCAACATAAAATCCAAAACCCAATTTTTCAATTTTAACAAATTCTCAATGATTGGTGAATTTTATCCTTTTATTTGCTAAATTATTTGTGTGTGGTGTTATGATTTTGACAAATTTGTGCATATCGATTTCATTTTTGTGGTGTGAATCAGATTTTTTCCTCAGATTTCTTGATAATTTCAAAATTTTAAAACCTTTAATTATCATTTATTTTTTGGAGTCAAGTGTATGTTTTGAAGGCAAGGTTATCTTTTTTTCAATCTTCTCAAAAACGAATTTTATACTTTTATTTCCTAAATCATTTTGATTTTGCTTTTAAATTTGGGATTGAGGAATACTATATGCATGTGTTATTAAGTAAACTACTTAAGTCTATTGGCATATTAAATTCTAAGTTAAATGATCAAGATTTGTTGTTTGTCAAAAGTCATATATATGAATTATGTTTAATTTTATGTTTTTTTTTTTTTATTTTTTATTTTGAGGCTTACATGCGTTGATCCTCCTCGAGATTTATGCCTTGCCTCGCAAAGAAAAAAAATCTTGATTCTCGATTTCTCCTTTTAAAATCTTATTTTTAGCAAAACAGTGATCCTTTCCTCAAATCTAATATTCCATTCAAGAAAAATAAACATTTTTTTTTCAAAAAAGATTGAAATTCCACTACATAGATTATGAGTCTAGCCTTAGATATCTCTTAGACCAGTGTCATTCGACAAATAGTTTGAAAAATTATGTTTGACGCAAACCTAAAAGGAAAATATAGTCATTTATTAGTTATTATTGTGGAATATAAATATGACTTAATATGTATAGAGTTATGTCATGTTTGATTGTTGTCTTGAACCTTACTGTTAGGATTTGGGAGAGATCGTAAGTGTTTATCTATGTATTTGGGGTTGTATTTGATTTGATACCAGTGGAATAGAATCTATTATTTTTGTCATAATCTCTGTGGAAACTTGTTTGTTCCC
Source organism: Phalaenopsis equestris (assembly GCF_001263595.1). Lineage (NCBI taxonomy): Eukaryota > Viridiplantae > Streptophyta > Magnoliopsida > Asparagales > Orchidaceae > Phalaenopsis > Phalaenopsis equestris. Next base: position 3,752,596 of record NW_018164549.1, on the reverse strand, counting down.
ATCAACATCTCCCCTCAAATTTAATCCATGAAAAGGAAGGCAAAATATCTCATTTTTTTATAAAGGTTGGAACCACATTGCATGAATTATAAACCTCAAAACCCTCTCTTCACACTTTGCCTATTGAAATGAGGAAAAATAACACGTTCTTAAAGGAAAATAGAAATCTTATTGCAATGACTATGAATGTTAGATGCCCCTCGTTAGATTGGATTCATTAAAACAAAGACGATCAATCCCATTTTCATATGAAGACCAGGGACTTGTTGCAAACATTATGAATCAAAACAATCTCCTAAGATCTAATTTGCCCAAATGAGGACAATCAATCATATTTTTAGAGTAATGGCAAAGCCTTGCAACAAGGTTTACGAAACTAACTCGTCCCTCAAATGTGTCTTCGACAAATCAATTTTTGGCTTCTTTTCTTAGAAAAAAAAAATCAAAACCTGAAGAAGAGAAATTTTATCTTTCCCAAGTCCCCTACAAAATTTTTAAGGATTTGGGATTTTTAGGGCTATTTTTCTTTTTTTTAAAGCCTTAAAATTTTCTTTTAATAATTTTAAAAAGATTTTTTTTTTATTACTCGCAAAAATCACATAGTTTGTGTGCTCAAAGAGCTTGTCATGCCACTCCCGACATGTGTACAAAGAGGTAACCATGACAAATGATTAGCTGACAACAAGACCCACATGCGTACATCCAATCCTGAGCAAACCTCTTGGATCTTTCCGGTCTACTAGAATTATCTTTTCAACATTTCATACTCAATTCTAGCATTTTTTGGATGACAATCACGCCTCTAAATAAAATTTTGAAGAGTTTTTGAATAAATATTTTAGCATTTTAATCACGAGCAATGTGTTAGCTTCATCAAAGGGTTAATTGTGATCTATAAGGATTGTTAGGTTCATAGCCCTAAAGGGAGACCAACATTAACATCCAAGGATTAGCAAAACCTTATATTTTTTTCGAGGTTGTGATTTTACGTCTAAACATTTTTAAATCCCCACTTATTATTGAATTTGGTGATTTGGATGTCCAAAAATTGGGACAATTATTATGTACCAAAACTTTGTTCGATCAAAAACAATTCTTGATATAATTTTTAGATATCAAAGCATTTAAATATCCAAACCCAAAGAATTCAAACATTGATTTCTAGATCATTCAAACCCTATCTTTAGAAAAATAATATTCAAAGTGAGCAACTCAACAAAACAAACATAACATAACAATAACGTATTGATCATGATTGAAAGACACTCATAAGTATACTTGAAAACTTCATAAAAATATTTGAAGGGCCAAAAGTTGCTAATTTTGATGTTCTCATAATCTAAATGAGCATTTTGAAAAGATGAATCATAAAATTGCTTAAGAGATATCTCTACAAAGGTAGATGGAGTTCCCAGGATTAATAGAAATTACCATAAAATCCCCTCAAGAAACCAACAAATATGACATGCTTTTACAATTTAAGTGACTCCAGGAATGATAATAATAGGACTCAAAGAGTTCTAGAGCTTTATCTATCACCACCTAACATTTGATGCCAAACGCTATTGACTCCCCCATCAAACCCTGCCATCTACTGCTATCAAACAACACAGAAGTCCACCGATCATTTCTACCACCATCAAATGATGGCAAAATCCAACATCATCAAAATACATTGCCAATCAATGCCAATACCTGTCACATTGTTTTGTAATAAGATTATTTTTCCCAACGGAAAAAAAGGGCAAATTGTTGTAGATCGTCAAACAACTGTCACAGAACTATTCGAATTGGACTAGGCACCGTGATTTGTCTCTTTCAAGGTTTTCCATGTGGCATTGTGACCCACAATCCACTTTTATGTGAGTATGATGGATTCTAATGTAATGCTAAGAACATAAACTCAACTTCTAATGCTAAAAATATTCTGTCGCACATCATATTGAATGAATCAATATTATGAACATTGGAAAGCTTTTTGTGAACAGAATAGTTGATATGCGGCAGCGAAAGCTCTTCTCATATGCAAGAAGAAACAGTCAACTGGAAAAGAATACAGCATACCCGGAATCAATGTGGCATGAACATACAACTGGTCATGTTCCACAACATTTTCTACCACAAATAGGTAGGCAAGAAAAATGATAATAAACTTCAGCAGGAAGTGAAGCTGGATCAAGTTCCCAGCACTCTCCAGGGAAATTCACTCCATCAGTTTTTGTGAGTTTATGCGCTGGAATTTGATGAGAGAAGAGCATAAAATCATCCTTTTTAAGCCATCTAACCGCATGGAAACCGATCTGCCTCCTCTTGAATATGGTCTTGTAACCTTCAACTTTCTCAAGGTATGCCATGCTCAATCCAAACAAGTCACTATAGGAAGTAAGGAATAACGCAATATCATATGACCTCCGCTCTCTCCCAGAAGTTGTCTCGCCATAAAGTGCCCACACTGAACCTTTCTTTGGATAAATCCTAAAAAGCTCCTTCGCCGCCCTCTCAGAATCCAAAATATGTGAGAACAAATTCACTGAATCTATTTCAACTTTTCTTCCAATCTTAAACCTCCCGAAAGAAATGTGACGTCCAGATTTCTCCCAAAGCAACAGCGACTCATCTCCATCAACCTGTATATCTAACCAGCACATTTTTACTCTAAATGGGCTGGAAGAAACAACCTCATCAATAAGTCCATAATGCCTTGGCATCCCATCATCATCATCATAGATTGCCCAAATTTGACCCTTGGCGAAACACTTCTCAGTCCTGTCATTGTCAAAATCATAGAAGTCGGAATCCTCCACGGCCATGAGGCTCGTGTCCTCCTCCACCTTCGTTTTTCCTTTATCCTTAGCCTTTATAAGTTCCAGTTGCATCTCCGCCAATGTTTTCTCCTTATTCTGATCACAACTCTTTAAACAAGGGAAGGAAGAAACAACCGGCTTTATCTTTCTATCAGGGGTCTCCCACCCAGTCGGGACCCTAGGCCTTGGCTTCGTCCTGGACCGAGCAGCTGTAACTCTAGGCCTAACCATGGCTTCCACTTCTTCCTTGTCCACACCACTAACATCCGATGGCACCTCCACAGCAAGAAAGCTCTTGCGACAGTTAGGGCAAACCAGGCGGTACCCAATGTGCCGGCGATTGAACTCATGCAAGAGGCGGCAGGTCAAGCACGCGGTCCAGAACGTCTCCACTGGCCGGTGACTACTAGAATCAGCAAGTGCGAGGCGGAGGCTGGTGTCGTAATCCCTCTTGCGGGCGCGATCGGAGAGAAAGCGAAAGGAGTCGGCGACGCGCTTGAAGGCGTCTTCAGCTGCAGGAGCAAGGGATCTAACCTTGTCTGGGTGGAGAACGAGGGCGAGGGCTTTGTACTGCTTCTTAATGGCGTTTATATGGGAAAAAGGTTCTACGCGAAGAATCTGATAGTGGTCAGTGGGGAAAGTGCGGAGGATCTTGAGGGCCATGACCATGGCTGAGATGCCGTCGAGTTCAGGCCATAAATGTTGAGCTCGTCTTGCATACTTGAGAGCAGATTTGAGGGAAGAAAACTTGAGCTTTTGCTCTGCTAGGGATTTGAGTCGGCGAGCCTCAGCTTCCGGTTTCTCTTCTTCTTGTGTTTCATCCGAGGTCTTCGCCGGCGAGGCGGGTTGATGTAGTTGCCCTTTCGCGGGAGTTCCTTCCATGTAGCAAGAGGATTGCGCGGCACGTAATGGTGATATGGTGGGAATTCGGAACTTGGAAGTGATATTCTTGATATTCTCTGTGCTGGAGTTTGAATGGAGAAATTATTGTATTAGTACTCTCTACATGAGTTGAAATTAGTGTTGTCAAAACAGTTCGTGTTTGACTCGTTAAGATGTTTGTCTTCGGCTCGTTCGTTAAGTTAATGAGTTAAGCATGAATAAAAATTTGTTCATTCCTGTTCGGCTCGTTTTGGCACGAAATACTACTCATCAAGTTCTGGCTCGAAATACTACTAATATATTATATATATATATATATATAATTGATGAGTAGTATTTTTATAAAAAATTAATTGACTACAAGACTATAGAGATTTATAATCAATTAAAAGTATTAATTAAGAAAATAGAATAAAAACTATTAAATTAGATTCAAATAATGTTTAAATATAAACAATAATTTTAAAATCTTGCCCCAACCCTTAACATCTTATGGCTATGTGATTAAAGTTGTCAAAATAACTCTTTGTTCATGAAGCTCGTGTTCGGCTCGCTAAGTAAAAGAGCCGAACACGAACACACTAATTGAGCTCGTGTTCGGCTCGTTTACACCCCTAGTTGAAATGGAGAAGATATTGTCAATGAAACTACGCCACGTGACAGTGACACGAAAAAAAAATAAAATTTATTCGGTAACACGATGAAATATTCTGCATGTATTATTCAGATGTTATTTTGTGTTACTTAAGTATTATTGTGTGTTATTCAAATATTATTAATGTGTTATTGTGTTATTATAAGACTGAGAATATTCTCATAACACAATAACACTTGAATAATACGGAATAACACGGGAGTAATATTCTCTTGTGTTATTTGATCGATTTTTTTTTATGTTTTCTGTACCTCCACGTGGCTTGATTTCATTGGACTCCGCACGAAGCTCTCTGTGTGAAGTCCAGATGCAATAATTTTTCGTTGAAATGAGGGAGATGAGAGAGAAAAATATTGTAGAAAAAAACATTAGATTCTTATATTATCGCGAACAAAATTATTATTCTTTTATTTTAATTTCTTAAATTTGTTTTTAAACATAAAAACTATGTTTTATTTGAATAAAAATTTATGTCAGTAAACAGTGAACAAGGTCAAAAAAGAAAAAATCTTTTTTTAAAGCAGGGGCATAAATTAATATTAGTTCAAATATTCTCAATACCTTTTGAAATTGACGTTTATGCTTTTAATTTGTTTATTAAAATTTGTTAAAAGATAAAATATGTGATAATTTATAATGCTTAATATTCATATTATATAAGCGTTGATTAATCATGTCATTATCATTTAATATTATCTCAATATAAATAATATTAAAATATTGCATATATAAATATCAAAATTTAAATATTGGACACATAAGCTCACAAGAATAATATATTATGCAAATCTTTTATATTTTACAAATTATGTATGACAAAAGCATTTTCAAATTTGTAACCGCGAAAATTGAAATTGTAATTCATTTATGAAATAAATAACATGATACCCTAATCTTTATTTAAACAAATTTTTTAACATAAATATTCAGAATTTATTTGAGTTGAGTTAAATTTTGAGATTGAATTAGCTCTTATATGGCAATTTTAAAATATATTTTAAATTTTATTATTTAGTTAGACTTCTAAGAATAATATTATATATTAAAAAAAATTATTTATTTTTATTTTTGTTAGATTATAGCATGTTATGGTATGACTCATATACCATATAAGGGACAAATGCTGGAACGAAGCGGAGCGGGGTAGAAGAATCTGTTCAAATCGAGGTGTTTCCTTATGTAAGTTGGGAGGTGAGGTACATGGGTAATTTGGTAATTACATATTGTACTTCAGGGTTTTCTAGGGTTATACATAGGCTTATATGTAACTTTAGGTCTTACCCCCATATTATTGTATCCTGTATTCTTTTCTGAATATTGAAGAAAGTAGCCGCTCTGCTTCCGAGGACGTAGGCATCATTGTTGAACCTCGTTAAATCTCTGTGTGTTCTTCTGGGTGTTCTTCTGGATTTGTGTCTCTTCTGGATTTGTGTCGATTCTTTTTTTTTCTTCGCCCTAATTTCTCAACACATTAAATATACAACTCAATAATTCATTTTTTAGGTGTTAAATTTTCACTAATTTGAGGGGTGTGTACCTAGTTTTTCATTAATTTGAGGGGTGTGATTGGTCTATTATTATAATAGCATAAAAATGAGGTTATTTTCTAAACAATAATTATATGAATTATGACCATCTATATATCTATATATATATATATATA
>NW_018164549.1:3739205-3746529 GCF_001263595.1 Phalaenopsis equestris | reverse complement strand
GGGGGGGGGAGGATTCAATTTTAGGAAATGAATGCTCAAGATAGTTCTTTATTCTGGTAGCATAGAAGCGGTTAAACATGCATGGTGTCTCACAAGCAAGAAGCTGGAACTCCATCAAATAAATACAAGGTTGGCTAAGAAAATTTAAGAATACATGTAACCAAACTAAAAATGCCAAGAAACAACCAGTAAGCTATTAATAATAGCAACATTAAACATTTCTCCAGTAGTGAATCCCTAGCTACAACATTTAACACATTTAGTAACATGTAAGGTTTGCTTTTTAATTAAGATAGCATTTCATAATTTCCATTTATTTTGGCATTCCAAAATCTTGTCCCATAACATGACTGCGAGTTAATGTATAAAAAACATGAGGTATAACATAAAATATGAAGAAGGAGAGCACCTTGCCAAAGCAGAAATGGAAAAAAAGTATCAAAGAGCATTCAAACATAAATCTAATTATGCATATTCTCCATAAAATAAAGGGCTCATCTTACTAAAGCTATCAAACTAAAAAGAGCATTTAAATTCTGGAAATTCAGATGATATTGGGCAAAAACTAAATGCTTTTCTAGTCCATGCTAATTTTTACAGCAAAAACAGCTCATATTTGATGCAAAATCAATTCATAACATGATGCTAAAAGTAGAATAGGATTGCTAAAGAAAATTACCATTCCCATCAAGTTCTTCATCTTCAATGATATCGAAACCGCACTTAAAAACATCGGCCTCCATTGAAGTTATCTAAAACTCAGCATTCTATCCAAAATGCAACAGATGTTGTAAACTTCTTTACTTTGACAATAACCCATCTTACAACACACCTTGATAAAAGAATTATAAATGTATGACTCCATAACAACACCCTGTTCCAATATTTGTTCAATCAAGTACAGTACAAGTCTAACTCTCCCGGCAGAAACCAACCAATAAATTAATCTGGCAACAAGACCCTGCGATGATCCCTGTTCAAAAGATCTGAGGAAACAATAGATAGCTTGCCAATAGTTTCCTTGTTGACAGAAACAATCAATCAAAATACTGTATGTGGAAGAATTTGGGAAAATGTTACCCTTCACCATCTTTGAAAAAAGCAGTGAAACTTCATGAACCTTTCCTGCTACATAAAAGTACTGAATTAGAGTGCAATACGCGGCCTCATTAGTAGCTACATCTTCTATATCTAATACATGTTGTGCCTCACGAAGCTTTCCGGCTTTGCAGAGACTATGGATCACAATGCTCAAAGTCCAGGCATTTGTGCTTATACCCTTCTTTAGCATATCGGTGAAAAGCTTCAGAACAGCCATGAATCTGCCATCATCACAAAGTCGGCTCATCACAGTATTATAATTGATGACATCGGCATCCCATTCCAATTCAGCGCTCCGCTCCAACAAGAGTTTGGCTTCCCAAGCCATGGAACCACTGCAAAGACAATCAAGGAGAATATTCACAGTAAATGCATTAGGAACTAACCCATTATCAAGCATAATTTCTAATAATTGGAATGTACGATCCATCTCGCCCCACTTGCAGAGACCATTCATGTAGGTGCAATATGTTATCTCATCTGGCTTCCAACCATTATGCTTACTTTCTTCTAATAGCTCGTCAACTTCATCAAAAGCTCCAATCTTGCAAAAAGCTTTGATCAATATGTTATAAGTTGCACTGTTAGGAAAACAACCTTTGCTTATCATAGCCTTCACCAAATTCCTGGCATCATTAAGCTTTCCCATGCAGCAGAAAGCATAAACAATTGGCGTGTAAGTATACACATTCGGCTGGCATTCATCATCTGCCATGGAATCCAACACTCTGAATGCCTCCTCCACTCTGTAGTCCCAGCAAAGACCTGTGATTAATGTCGTGTACGTTAAAGTATCCGGACTACAACCAAATTTCTTCATCCACAAGATGACTTCATGAGCAGAATCAAATTGTTTTAAATAGAAAGAATATAGCTTTACGAGCACAGTGCAGCAAGCAGTGTCAGGAGCTAAGCCAGTGGAGATCATCTCTTCAAAAATAGCCAAAGCCTGCTCGGGACGATTAGCCATCACCAAACTGTCCATAATGATGGTGTAGCAGACCATGTCTGGCCTCAAGTTGAAATCTTTCATCTCTTGCAGAAGCCTGAGGACTTGATCAACCTGGCCTGCCCGTTTAAATTCCTTCATGAGCTTGCTATACTCGAACCTGTGGGGATGGCGAGGCCTGTCGTCAATGACTGGAGCAGGAACAGAGTGCTGCTTAGAGAACTGTTTCACAATCTTAGAAAACCGAAGGAGTAGTTTCCCAGCGCTCTCCCGGAGCTCCGGACGACGATACGGCTTTCCGGTCGATTCCCAGGGTATCCGCAACTGACAAGAACGGACGCAAACTCTTGGATTCTTGAACCTCATATCATCAAGTGACCAAAAGTGCGGAGCCGGTGCCATCCATTAAATCAGTGAGTGAGATGACAGCAAGCATTTTGTCGAACACCTTACGGGCGCCCAGCCGTCTATTCACCTGCAACGGAGAATCGAGGGCGATGTTGCGAGTGACGACGGGGCCCGATGCCCGCCATTCTTTCTTTGCAATCTGAAAGATGGAGACGTACTTTTCCATTACGAAAGAGCCAAGATTGAGTTGGTGTGCGAGTGGTTTCATGGAGGAGATGCAGAGTCACCAGCCAGGGGGTTAAGTGCTACGCGCAGCTTGAAACCCAGGGATGAGGAGAGCGAGGACCGGCAGCTCGCCGGCAATCAGTTCACCGGCAGCTCGCCATTTGGGAGGGAATCAAAACGGAGTTGGCAATGCACCTTCGTCTTTCGATCGGGTCGCCTGTTAATTTCAGACATGCATCCTGAAATTTGACATTAAATGCTGTCATATCCCGGAAGTCCATTCCCAGCCAAAATATTATCATCTAAGGATTTTTACATGTCTAACGTCGAAAACGTATATATTTACATTTTAACCATCTAAATTTTAATAATTACATTCTGATCACATTAAAGGGGCTTTGTTAGAAGTAAGACGACATTATGATAGGATGAATGTTGAGAAAGAAGAGGAACATAACTTGAAAAAAAATCACATTATTTCTCTCTATTTTTTTTTCTTGATGCAAACTCAAACACGTAACACCTATTTATACTAGTGACACATTCATTATGATTATGCCAACACATTTCAATCGTATGACTACTATTGACTCTGTAGATTATTCCTATACATAAATCATAAATTACATATTCTATATTTTTCTAAACACTCATTTTAAATATGTATCTAGAATACTGTAAATTTTTTTTTATAGAATGAGTCGTTAGAATTTTCGAAAGACCATTATAGATGTTGGGCTCAATTAAAATTCAATTACGTTAGAAATGTAAATTTGTCTAAGAGTAATTCATATATTTAAGTTATTGCGTGTACTTTAGAAATAATGACTTTTGATGGGAAGCCCGATGATTTGACTATACTAGATAAAACATTCATTAGAAATGTAAATATCCATTAAAGGAGTGTTAGAATTGAAATTTTAATACCTGCATCCTTCATTGTAATAACTTCTATTTGAACCCTAAAAAGCTTCATAACAATTAGAATGGTATGATTAGAAGAAGTAATTAACCGAGGATAATAAAGCCTTTGATTTTCTGTCTCGAACAAATTAATTTAACTTTCCTTTAAAATGAATTTTAATGTTCTGGAATTTGTGTTTAGAAGACTATAAGGATTAGAAATTGAAACAGATTAGACATTCAAAATCATTAAAAAAAATGTTTAACCGAATATAATAATTCTTAATGAAACTAAATATCATTTAGGTTTTGAAAGAAGAAAAAAATATGCAAGGCACTAAGTGAAAAGAAAATTCAAAAGGAAAGGAAGAGCACAGTTGACATGAGTTAATTTTATGTGATTTTACCTATTTTTTATTCCTCATTCTAATTGCTCTTTCGCCCTAATTATCATGGACTTATGCTTCTGAAAGGTTGTTGTTGGTAATGTGCTGGTTACAGAAGACTGGCCATGCATTTCAGGATGAAAAACCAATGAAAATTTTTTTGGAACTAGAGTTACCACGCCTAATATGAGTGTGATCATGCTGCGGTATCGAATGTAGCAGTGTGACCACGCCAAACCCAGTTTTACCACACCTCTCGATCAAATGTATGGCATGACCATGCTTGAATAGTGTGTGACCACACCGCCTGAACCAAAACACGGGTATGACCACACCAAGTTTGGGTGTGACCACGCCGATGAAGCGAGAAATGTTTTTGCAATGATTTTTCTTGTTAAATCTAAGATCTTTGCTATAAAAATTGATCTTATGTCTACTTGGAGGAGGGTTGAACCATTAGAGACAATTGGAGGTTTAAATTTGAGGGATTTTTGGAGAGATCTTTGTATCCCCTTCTCTTTCTTCTTTTTCTTTAGTTTTCATTTGAGAGCATTGTATGAAACGAGAGTTTGGTCATTGTATTGAAGATGAGAACTTCATTTATAAGTGTTTTGCACTGTAATGTTACTTACTTTTTCTATTTGCATGGATTTATGGAGTTGCCTAATTTAGATATGAGAGATTAGATTTCTCTTCAGGTCTTTGTGATGTAGGGAGTAGTAATTGATTTTGTGGTTTTCCTAACATATTTTATTTGTTGTTGTTTCCATGCTTCTAATTGATTTATGTGTTTTCTAATCTATTGGCATTCATATATGATGCTTTTGGGGCAGCTTATTTGCTGCGGGAGCATTTTGAAAACTTCATGGTGCCATTTGATTTGTGTGTCTGACAAGCTTATTGGGAAACCTGATTTTAGATTAAGGTATGTTTGGGGCCGCGGGGGACCAGCGGCGCGGCACTGTGCCGCTACTTTCCCCTCTTTGGGGCGGCGGTGACGCCACGGCTTCCCGCGATTTGGTGCGAACGCGGGAAGCTCCCTACGGTCCAGCTTCATCGATCGGCTTTTTACTCCGGTGCCCCCTTCCTCGAGTCGAGTAAATCCCGCGAACTCCCCTCTCCTCCCCTCTGCTCCGCGACAGAAAATTTTTCTCTCCCCTTTCTCCGATATCTTTGGTTTTCAAAGCAAGAGGAAGCAAGCACCACAGTAGCAGAGAAGCGAAGAGGAAGAAAAAAACGTGGAGAAGAGAGGGCGATGGCTGTGGGGGAGAAGAGGATGTCTGGGAGGAGGATGAGGACATTGGAACCTAACAACATCCATGGCTGTGCGCAGTTTGGTGATCTCTCTGGCCTCCAGATATAGCTGGAGGAAAATCCTGCTCTTCTCAATGCCAAGAACGACATCGTAAGCCCTCTTTACGCTCTTCATGTTGTTCTCCTTTAGCTCATTTCCCCTCGAACTCCTTTTTCTTCTCTTCACTGATTTTCTATCGTTTTTATACCAGAATGTGCTTTGTGAGAATTTATTGTTGTGGCATTTTATTCATGGCTTTCAATTCAAAAGTTTTCCCTTAAATAAGTGCTATGTGAGGATCATTATTCACGGCTTTCAATCTCAACGGTTTGAAGTTGATAAAAATACCGGGCCTTGATCTTCTCTTCAAAATAACAAAGAAATGAACCTTGAAAAGTAAAAATCTATCTTAAAATGGAATGGAACTACCTCAAGTTTGAGTCTGCATAGGCTAATGATCCTTTCTCCCATTGGTGCATCCATTCTGTAGATTTGCCTATTTGATTACCCATTCCTGATTGGTATGCTCACTAAAAATTTGATGGTTCAGAAGGAACATTACTCACTGTTTTTGACAATTAACTGTGTGTTTTTCTTTATTTAATCATACTTGTTCTTTATGGAATGGATGTAGATGCTCCTATATTATTAGTAATAAAAGTACAATTTTGAAATATATCAAATGCTCGTTCATATTTTACATATTTAGCTTGTAAAGTAAATTTATGCTTCTGATGTATCGCTGTCATTGTTCTGTTCAAAATAGTTTAACTAAACATGGACAAAATGATTATTTTTTCAGAAACAGCTGTCCCACAGCTATTTTGACACTGTTGCAACAAACAGCCAGCCAGCTTCCTCGCAACAGCTTATTGAGGCAGCGCAGCTGCATGAGCTGTAAAACTGCTACTCTGCAAACAGACCCTAAGATGGGGCCGCAGAATCGACCCCTAGGCCCGTGTCTTGGATTCGAGTTCGAAGGATTATTCCTGACGTCGCCCTGTCTCCTCCCTCGCTCAATCTCTCTTACCCTCGGTCGATCGAGGAACGAACCCCCCCCCCCCCCCCCCCCCCCCTCACCTCTCGCTCAACCGACTGTCTTCACCCTCCTCTCCTTCCTCTTCTTCATCCTACCAGTATCGCCTTATCATCCGTCAGATCCGCCGAAGCATCGAAGCAGGTGACGCCAACGGTGTTATTTATTTATTGCGTGAGACCTAGGTTAAATTCTTCTTCCTTTTCAATTGGCTTTTCTTCTTTCTGCCCACATTAACCGTGTTGAATTTGCAAAGAAAAATATTCCTAGAGACCTAAAATTTTGCAATTTCTGCTATAAATTCTATAAGTCAAATTGGTTAATCTAATGTGAATGCCCTTTTTTGATGCCTGTATAGAAGCTTATGATTCACCCGATCCATCCTAATGAAATTATAACTATCAAATGAGACATCATGCAGTAAACTCTAGATGGCTACGTTGTAAGCAAACAACACTAAATTCTCGATGAGCATAGCCATAAATTATATAAATCATATCATTTTTGACCAAACAGTTGTATCATAAGTACTTTCAGGCAGTTGTAACTATTGTAAAATTTTCAACAATATTGTCATATTCAAGCACCAAGATGGTTCTTAGGATGGACATGAGCAAAGGGCAACATTACCCATTGTTGGAAGAAGGATCCCACAGTTGTAGTTCTTCCTGGAACACCCTATAATATGTAGATTTCATACTTTTTTTGTTTGTTTGAAAGAAGGATTGGGTAATTGAATGTAGGGAGATTGGTTTAAGGGTAGGGGTGTAAACGGGCCGAACACGAGCTGAGCCTCGTTTATATTTCGGATTTACATCGAGCTCAAAAAGTGTGTTCGTGTTCGGCACGTTTGCTTAGCGAGCCGAACACGAGTAGCCGAACACGAGCTGTTCACGAACAAAGAGTCCTTTTAACTATCATAATCATGTAGCCATAAGACAATAAAAGGTTTGAACAAGATTTAAAAATTATTATTTACATTAAAACATCATTTGATAATTTTTATTCCATTTTCTTAATCAATATTTTAATTGATTATAAATCTTTGTAGCCTTCTACTCAATTAGATTTTTTAAAATAAT
>NW_018164549.1:3728649-3739195 GCF_001263595.1 Phalaenopsis equestris | reverse complement strand
TATATATATATATATATATAAACTTGATGAGTAGTATTTCGAGCCAAAACGAGCCGAACACGAACGAACACATCTTAGTTCGTGTTCGGCTCTTAGTTCGTGTTCGGCTCGTTAACTTATCGAACAAAATTAACGAGCCGAAAACAAACTTCTTAACGAGCCGAACATGAGCTGTTTGCGAACAACGAGCCGTTTTGACAGCCCTATTTAAGGGTTGATCTGCTTGTCCACGTCTGGCCTTCATATAGATTAAACATTTAGAGGCTTTAAATACATACCACTTAATTCTTATGTTTTTACATATCCAACACCTAACTTCAATTTTTATATACATGCCAGCTTATCTATGTATGAAAATGTGAAATTCACTTTTTAAAATTTAAAGTGGCGGTATTTTTGATGTGATATGGACGACTTGGGTGTTATTAATATAAAATGTAATGTTTAGTTGTTCAACTCCCTAATTTTGATAATATCATTTAAATATTTAGCTTCAATTACAAGTTATTGACCCCTTATTCAGTTCTGATAAGTGAGTTGAATCCTCCTCTTCCATGCTTCACTCTTGGTTCGTTTGACCTACCCATCAGATATGAGCATACTATTTCTGCTGATGTTTTCCTAATATAGATCGTATCTTGAATTTATATGCTAGACATGTTCTCTAAAATTTTTTCAAACCTTTATAATTCACAAGTCATATAAAAAAAAAGCACGTATCATTACAATTTTTTTCTAATATTTTGTAATTTTAACTAGATTATATGACATATTTGTAAATCTGCTAATTAAATAGTTGTATCCATTAAAATGTGAAGAACCATAAGACAGATCAATTTGAGGAAGAACCAGTGATTGATTATGTTGAAGAGCATTTTGATATATACAAATGCCAACTCAACAAGAGGGTGAAGTAACGATCTTCATGCTGTCGAGGGTATCCTCAATCCATGCAATAGAAGAGCATAGAAGAAGGGGAGAAAGGCACAAAAGATGAGTGGTGTGTATGATATGGATGTTGATTATGATTTCAAGGCGGATTTTTAGATGAAGAATGTTGTTTCTGATCTCAATAACTCCATCATGGAGGTGAAATATGAGGAAGATGAAGTCATAAATTAGGTTCAAATGTCTATAGATGAAAAAGATTAATGAACTGCAATATTCAAAATTTTATTTTATTTTTATATTCTAAATTATTAAATTTTGGTTCATTAAGATACAACACGAGAGATTGTTATCCTGAATGGATGAGCATGGAAAAAATGCAACGTGGGAGAGAAAATCATGGTGATGATAAGTATATTTGTTTATGGTTGGAAAATTAATATGTTTCTCAATGCTTTATGTCCCAACATTTGAAAAATTAAAATGTCTAATTATTATTTCATTTGCCTTTAAATTATTGTTTTTTTAGTATATTTTGTTTTTTGTGATTTGTGTTAGAAATTTATTAAGTTATTGAGGAATGGGAATGAGAAGGATCGAGATGCCGCCATTCAGTGCCTTCGTCTGGCTCTTGCTCCTTGCACCCTCGATGAATACCCAATAATTTATGTCCTGCTTTGAGACTAATTTCTTTCTTTAGTTGTGTGTTTTGGTATGTGATTTTTGTATGCTTGCGTCTTGATAATTCTCTTTTCGGGCTGGTCTGCTATCTCGGTGCTCGTAGTAAGCATGATCGTGTTACTGTTTTTTGTGTTTTTCATGTATTTTTAGCAAACTGTCCATGTTTTGCACGGGAAGTAGAGCAAAACAATAAGAAAATTAAACAAACAATAACAATTCTAATTAGAGCAGAACCACCGTTGAGTTATCTATGGGTTTCTTGCAGCTCATATTAAAAATCTTTGAAAGGCAATCTTTTATTCTAAGTCTTTTTTTGTTCATTATAATACTGTAATTCTTAAAAGCATTATTATAATGAACAAAAAAACACCTAAATGAGGAGTTTAAGCAGATAAATCAGTTGTTTTTCAAATGCACGAACTAAACAGCTAGTTAGCTTATCCAGATTAGAGAAATAATAATCATTTATCCAGAAACAGTTGTAAATCAGCTGTTTTTCAAATGCACAAACCAAACAACTAGCCAACTTATCTGAATTAGTTGTTGATCAGTAGCTTATCAGGATAAGTTACTTATATGGATAAGCTGCAACTGCCTAATACACATAAAATATATAGTGTTTTTATACACATTTTTATACATATTTTTGAGAAATTATTTTTTAATGAAATGTATTTGTGTGTTTTTCTTGCAGGTACAACAATCAAATGGATGAAAAATGCTAAAATGAGAGAAAAAGAGTCAAATTTGAAGCAAAAATGAAAAAAATGTGCAAAAATGAACTGGAGCGCCTAAGCGCTAAGTACCCCACACTTAAGCGCCAGAAAAGTAGTTACTTGATGAATTATTTAATTTGAGCGGATTTTTGAAGAGGTGTTTGAAGCAACCCTTGATAAAAATGTGGGAGATAGCCCATGAATACAAAAATTCATTCAATTGACTTTTGAGGAATGACTTTTTAGAAGAAAACTTCTAGAAGATTCATTGATGGAGACACCTTTTTGAAGAGACACCAAGGCACTTTTTGGATTTTATTAAAGAAAACTTGGATCATCAAAGCCAACCTCCAGAGGCCAGCCATCCATCAAACTTTACAGCTCATCACCGCCGCCGCCGCCGACTACCTTTAGTTTATTTTATTTTATTTTGAGTGTTAGTTTGTATTGTGAGAGAAGGAAGAGAATTCAAAGGAAATTTAAGACATTTGGTAGAGAGAATTTGAGATAAGTGTTTATCTTTGTGTCTACACTTGGTTTTAATTTAGATTTCTTGTTTGTGTGCATGATTTCTACTTTTAAACTCATGTGTGGTTGTGTTTTCTCCATGAATTCTGAGTAATTTTGTTTATCATTTTTCTTAAAATGATAAGTGCTTAAGTATTTAAAGGAGTTGTGAAAAGTATTAGACTTCAATGTTGGAAGAAGTTGTGATTATTTGAAACATTGTACTTCATTTACTTCTTGATTTGACCAATTAAGATGTTAATATATGTTGTGAGAACATGTAAGATCCGAGATGGTATTGTCTCAGTCAACAAATGGTTAGAATCACATATTAATTTCATGAATGAGAATGTAGTTCATGGGGTTGAGTGCAAATAAATAAGAAAATATATTTTAAAGGGTGTAGAATTAGGGAACATTAGAGTGACAGACTAAAGCCCCTAACTTGATTTATAGTTCTAGGTTTTGATACGAGATGTTAGCCCCCAGGTAGAGGGAGAATCCTGGAGTATCGGGGGAAGGGAAAAGGAGAGCTAGTATCTTCCCTGGCTAGCCGGTCTTCAAGACTATGCAAACTATAGACTAGCCAATGTTTCTTATTGCATCTCTAGTAAGGGTAAAGAATTTTATTTCTCCTATTTGACACAACACATTCAATGTACTTCCACAACATAATTTCTATATTTATCATGTATTCATGATAAGGAAAAATTTATTTTATTAATATTGCATTCATCTTGCAAGCATTTTAGTTAAGTTAATTGTTTGCTTACTTTATTTTCAATTATAAAAAATTACAAAAAGAATTGAACTTTCATTCCTATTTTAGCATCTTAAGTTAAAGTAAGAATATATTGCTAAGTAAATTTTGTCATCTAAAATTAGTCCTCCCTGCGGAATCGATATTTGAGACTTAATCAAAAAGTTTTATATTACTAGATAACGATACATATACTTGCGTAGTATTCCATATTGAAATATTATAACTGCATTCTTAATTGCTTCATAGTGAAAGATTTACCTAGCTTTTGCTTTGGATCAAGTCTTTGGTTTGTTGCAAATCAAGAATAACTATTAAGGGAAATAATCATACAATCACATACATCGCATTTTACATCTATATATATAGAAAATCGGGATCACTTCCCAAATAGACCCTAAGATGAAAACAAAGTTGCATATTTCTCGGCTCGAGAGCATGAAGAGATTCGTGAATGAACTATTACACTTTCTAGAGATATCCTCCATGTAGAGGAAAGAAAGTGAATGATATTCATTTAATAACTTTGAGATACATTGAAATTGCATGTAAGATGTGATGTAATAACAAAAAATAACAGACATGGACTGCATGACTGGAGAGTCACTGGTATTATTTGCAAATATTCTCTATATTCCAAGTCTGGGGGGGATTTTCCCCTTTGAATCATTGAGCTTGAATTTTTAGGCTTAATCATGGTAGAGATGATAAATTGACCTTCCTAAAAGGGGGACAATTTGTTGTGTTTTGGACCACAACTGACAGCTTCAATATTACGCAAGACCAGGTCACCGATGGAGATAAATTAAAGCTTGACTCTCTTATTGAAGTGGCGAGCAACTCTTTGACGTAGGAAGTGGCTAAGGTGGGTCACATCACGTGTTTCTTGGAGGAGATCCAAATGTTACCAGAGTCTTTCCTCATTGCAATCCAAGTCATCAGTTTTAAGTTGTCGGTTTGGAACTCCGATATCAATTGGGATGATAGTCTCAGTGTCAAAACACAAGTTATATGGATTTTCCTTGATTGAAGTTCGTGAAGTTGTAAGATAGGCCTAGAGGACATTGTGGAACTCTTCCATCCACCGCTCTCCAGTCTTCTCAAGTCGAGTTTTCAACCCCTTAAGCAATGTCTGATTCATCACTTTTATATGTTCGTTCGTTTAAGAATACACCATAACAGTGTGCACCGGCTAGATGTGAAGATTGTTGCAAAATGACATCAATGCCTTTCTAGAGAATTGAGTCTCATTATTAAGGATAAGCTTCGCGGGGAGCCCGCAGTTACATATAGTATTTTTCCAAACAAACTCCTCGGCATTGGATTCAATGATCTTAGTGAGCAACTCCGCTTCTACCCACTTTGTGAAGTAGTTGACAACTAAGATGAAGAATTTCAATTGTTCAGTAGTTATTGAAAATGATCTCATGGTATCTACCACCAATTAGGAAAAAGACCAAGGTCTCAAAGATAACATGAATTATACTAACGATGCATGCATAAGATTGAAGTATAGTTGAAAACTCTTACACTTTTGCACAAAGTATAACACATCTTGCTTGATCATGAGCCAGAAGAAACCTTATCTCATTATTTTCAGGGAAGAAGCTCTACCCCCAAGATGCTCCCTATATATTCTGGGATGAACTTATCATAGAGTATAATCAGCTTCGGATGAGGGAAGACACTTGAGGCATGGACCTACGAAAGACTTTTTATATAGTTCATGCCCAATAAGGATAAAGTTGGTGGTCATGTGCCTTAGGTGAATTGATGCAGGAATATCATCAGGTAGTATTCCGTCTCGGAGGAAGGAGATGATAGGATCCATCCAAGATGGTTCATTTGAGTCATCTATAGTCAGTATCACCCAAGGGCCTTGGATGTTGAGAAAATGTATCTCCTTGAATCATTTTTTTAAAAATAGATTTCTAATTGTCGAACTAGCGATCTTAGAGAGGGCATCGACTTGGGTATTCTGCTCCTGAAGTATGTGAAAGCTGATATGTTTCAATTCAGGCAAGAAGTGTTTTCACTAGACTAGGATATTGTACGAGTTGTAAGTTATGGGCGTCAAATTTCACCTCTACTTGAGATGCTAAGAGCTGAGAATCAGTGTAAATGATCGTATTTCGTACATCACAGTCCATGACGAGTTTTAATCTTGCGATAAGGGCTTCATACTCAATAACATTATTGGTGGCTGAAAATTTCAAGCGGAGTCTGTACTCCAAGATGTCTTGCTTTGGGGAGATGCATAGTATTTCAACAACAGCTCTAGAGTTTTCTGATGCTCCAGCCACATACAGTGTCCTCTAAGGTGATAGTGAAGGAGAAAAAGGCAGCTCATCAAAAGCAGGCATTGTACATTCTTCCAAAAAGTCGTCCAACACTTATGATTTTATGTTTGGCCGTGATAGATAACAAATGTCAAATTCTCCTAATTCTACTGACTATTTAACTAATTTTCTCAATGTTTCTGATTTTTGTAGGATAACCTTCAATGGGAGTTGTGTGTAGAAGCCGATAGTGTGAGCCTGGAAGTACAAATAAAATCTCATTGCTAAAAATACTAAGGCCATTATAGTCTTGTCCGCCAACAAGTAACGACTTTCTATGTCGGAGAGAATCTTGCTAACATAATAAACTGGCCTTTCGTCAGAGTTAACGACTCTGACTAACTCAGAAGGTAGAATAACCAGATAAATATACATCATTTGCCCCTAAACGGGCTCTAAGAGGAGGGGAGGTGAAGTTGAATATGCACTGAGTTGCTAGAAAGCAGTTTGACAGTCATCTGTCCACTGAAAATCAGCATTCTTAGTACCTCTCAATATCTTGAAGAATAGTAGATACATATCCCCAGAACGAGCTAAGAAGTGAGATAGGGCGGCTATAGATCGTTTAAGCATTGCATCTTATTGATGTTTCTTAGAGGCACCATGTCTCTCAGTGTCTTGATTTTTTTTAGGTTTGCCTCAATTCCATGATGAGTAACCATGATTCTCAAGAACGCCCCTGATGTGACTCCGAAGGTGAATTTAGTCGGGTTGCGGCGTATGTCACACTGACAAAGAAATCAAAAACAATATTTCAAATAAGAGATGTGTTAGGATGCTTTTAGGTTTTTAACTAACATATTATCAATGCACACTTCCTTTATATGCCCAAAAAGGTCTTTTAATACCTTATTCATGAGGTGTTCATAGGTTGAACCAGTGTTCTTCAACCCAAATTGCATAACTTAGTAGCAATACATGGAAGGCGGTGGCTTCCTTGTCTCTCAGATTCATCTTTATTTGATTTGCCTCAAGTATGCATCCATGAAATGAGCATCTGCTATCTAGACGTGACATCAACAAGTTGATCTATGTGCTTGAGGGGTAAATTGTTTTTCAGACAAGCCTTATTGAATTAGGTTTAGTTGACACACATTCTACATGCACTGCTGGCTTTCTTTATCATGACAAAATTGCATAGCCATACGGGGTGTTGTACTTCCCATATGAATTTTGCCTCCATAAGTTTGTTGACTTCCTGCTCAATAGCTTGTAACAGATCTAGGGTGAAGTTGCGCTTCTTTTGGATGACTGGTTTAAAGATTAGATCTACCTTTAAAGAGTGTATGGTTATTTATGGGTTGACTCCAGGCATGTTGGTCGGAGTCCATGCAAAAAGTTCTGGTTCCTCTAATGGTGATCAACATATTCCAACCTCCGCTCATCAGAGAGTAGGGAACCAAGCCGCACTATTCATGAGGAGTGTTCATCAGAGAGTGGGACATGGATCAAATCTTCCACGAGAGAAGTATGTTGAGATACACCTTCTTTTTGAAGATTAAATTTCTCGACGCTAAGTGTCACCGATGGGTGTGGCTGGGCTTGCCAGAGGTAACATGATTGCACTATCTACTGATCCCCTCATACGACGTTGATTCCTACCGGGGTTGGAAACCTGAGCTTCAGGTGTGGCATAGAAGTCACAATGTCAAAGATTGATTGCAAGGGTCTCTTAGAGATGACATTGTATGTTGATTCTGACTTGATGTTGATAAATTGGATTGAGTGGGTTGTCTGTAAAAAAAAAAATTCTCCTATGACAATAGGGAGATTTATTGTTCCTCGACCCTTATCAGTTGATTATAAAATCCATATAATGGCTAGGAAGTAGGTTGAAGTTTTTACCTTATCAGTCTCAGATTGAGGAAAGTTGAGTAGAACAAGACATCGACAAAGCTCCCATTATCGATTATGATCCTCTTTAAATTGTAGTAGGTTCGTCAATTCCTGCGTTGATGATGAGAGGGTCTTGGTGGGGGAGTTGGACTCCTTCCAAATCAGAATCATCAAAAGTGATAAGCTTGAGGCACAATCTCTTCTGTGCTGGTTCATTAAGTGCAGTGATAAGAACTTGATCGGTCAGCAATTAACCTCCATCCTAAATTTTGTCTACGAATGAGTGACCCCCAAATTGTTGCTTTTATGTATGTTCTCTCCCCCCTCAGTGAGAGCATTATCAGTGTCAGCTAGTTTGTTTTGCACAAATCGACCAAGATAACCCTAGCGAAGAAACTTTCAACCTCTTCCTTGAGTTGCTTACATGCCTCAGTGGGGTTGCCACGACTCCGATGGAAATGAAAATATTGTTCCTAATTCTCCGAGTTTGGTTTTTGGGCATGATGTCACTTATTAGTTTTCTCATATTTGATAGCCATCAGGACGTTGACACACGACATGTTGAGTGGTGTATATTCTTTCTTAGGTCGATGCTCACTTCGTTGGCCAATAGGTTGGGAATGGAAGTCACAATTTCTCTGTTATTCAGACTTTCTCCGTTGTGAAGATTTATTATTATATCCAGCCTTACTCTTGAACTTTCCCCCAAATTGCTCAAACTGCTCCTTATGTACATTGATGGTCTCATCCACAGTGATTTGGGTCTCAACATGGTGGACAAGGTCAACATAAGAATGAATTGTGTCCCGCATCAGTGATGAGTAGAAGGGTTATGGGCTGAGTCTCCCAAGGAAAACTTCTCTAAGTAACTCTAGATCTACTTTCGAAATCTGAAGGTCTTCAGTGGAAAACCTGTGGAAGTAGTCCTTAAGCAACTCTCATTCACTTTGGCAAATTCCTGAGAGATGGGATGAATCATTGATGATCTGTCTAGTTGCTATGAATTGTTCCATGAATAGTCTGTCAAGCTAGTTAAATGTGTTTACAATGCCCCTTGACACACAATAGAACTACGTACGAGCTTGTCCTTTAAGAGTGGCTGTGAAAACTTGACATAGAAGAAATCAGAGGCATGATGAATGTGCATGATGGTTCGATGGTGATCAATATGTTCATAGGGGACAATTATCCATTCGTAGGTGTCAATGTTTAGAAGCTTGAAGCACACTGGGATGAGGTGTTGGAAGACTGCATCCACTAAGTAAGAAGATTCATGGAAATTAAGCTGAGTGGGGAAGCAATCATTTTTCTTTATGGGGAACTCTTTTCGGACGAGGTGTCGTAACTCGTTACGAATGACATCATCTGGAATGATAGCAAGGTGTGGCGGTGTCAGGTGAGCTGCGCGAGATGGATGAGTGAAATTTGCAATATCTAGGAGTTTAACATCATGACTCGGTAGGGGAAGTGTTCCTTCTTAGAGAGGAAGCCGATACGAGTTTCTCCGAGCGGTGCATTTTCCGTAGGTCACTGAGTTAGGGGTAAACAAACTCCATCCAATAGTGTGGGTAGCGGTTGTTGAGCCACGCAGAGGAGTTGTAAGATCACTAGTTGAGACTTCTCCATTATGTACATTTGATCTTTCAGAAAAGGACTTGACACACCTTCATCGATAGGATAACATCTCTCACGGTGGGAGATGAAGAGGCATGTCTTCCTTGGCTTCGTGCCTGGAAGGATGAGTGTTTGAGCGGGATGTTCCGTTGTCACGAATATTATGTCTGGTGACCATGTAGTGAGCCTCACAACTACTTCAGTGGGGGGATTGAAGTTTCCCACAGACGACGCCAAACTGATGCGTGCTAGAAAATTTGCAGAAGTAGAGTAGTAGATTAACGTCTTAGCATGGTACGAAGATTCAAAACACACTCAGAAGAGAAAAATAACTAGTAATGACATTAGAAGTTTTTACGTGAAAAACCAATACAGAGAAAAATCATGGGGTTGGCTCAACTGAAAAGTTATACTATAAAAGATGATTACAATTTCGACTAATTCTCTCACAGGGGGGAAATGGTTGGAAGACCTCCCAAGTTATAACGTTGACGTGCGAATGAACTATTTGCAAGGAATGGGCGACAACCGATAGCGATCGACGATGATCGACATGTGGTGGTCGGTGGGCGGTCAACGATCGGCTATTCTAGACGACGATCAGCGGTGGTCGACGGCGGTGGGAGTGGTGTTGGACTCAGCTCCTTCCCAATCTCTTCAGGATTCATGCTCTCCTCCTGCTTCAATTTCTCTCCCCCCTAATCAGAAGATGCTCTATTTATAGAGTTATGTGTGTAATTAATGCAGAAATATGATCACTATGATCAAATGGCTTAGAGGGCTTCCCTCGATCAGACAAAATTTAATGAACATTTGAGTGCCTTAATGATGTCAGAATTAAGTGATGTTGGGCTCGTTGGGTTTGTCTTGTCAATACGCTTGATTTTATTATAAACTTATCATAATCGATATTCGTTTGACATTTCAAGTGCGTCTAGAAAACATTCAAAAACGGTTTAATAGCTTGATTTAGGCTTAATTTGGTTTAAATTAGACCAATTTTGGTAGCAACGGGTTCTTATCGTCGACTCGGTCAGTTTAACCGTAAGTTTGCTAAAATCAGAGCTCTGGATGAATTTTTTATGAATGTTTGAATATTTCTTGCTTAAGAAGTCATCTCAAAACCTACGCCATGCCTAGAGAAATGTGCTGGATGATGAAGCTTAGTTGGACCTGTATCATATATATATATATATATATATATA
>NW_018164549.1:3728007-3728490 GCF_001263595.1 Phalaenopsis equestris | reverse complement strand
TAAACAGATATATTTCTGAAGTTTTTATCTGAAACTCTGTCAAACTTCACTAATAAGAGAAAAAAATGGCATGAAAGTTGCATTTAATAAGAGGACTCCGGCAGCCATGATTTCTTGACGCATTTGGATGATACATATCGAATGAAGCCATGAAGGTTGGTGCCAGCGATAATTTTAAAATATATATATATATATAGTTTTCACTTTAAATTTGCAAAATAAAATTAATAATTTTAATCATTATTACTAAATTCTTAAAAACGAGAAAATTTTTCATTTTAATAATTATTAGAAAAAATTCTAAATGGATACCAATATCAAGAATTTCGAAAATAGCATGTTGGAATTAGGGGTATAAACGAGCCGAACGAGCCGAATCGGCTCGTTTATATTTCAAGCTCAAAAAGTATGTTCGTGTTCGTTTGCTTTAGCAAGTCAAACATGAGTCTCGTTCACGAACAAAGAGTTCTTTTGCCAACCCTA
>NW_018164549.1:3676168-3727892 GCF_001263595.1 Phalaenopsis equestris | reverse complement strand
TATATATATATATATATATACATAATTGATTAGTAATATTTCGAGTCAAAACGAGCCGAACACGAATGAACAAATATTTGTTCATGTTCGGCTCATTAACTTAGCTAACGAGCCAAACGCCAGATTCTTAACAAGCGAAACACGAGTTGTTCACGAACAGCGAGCTGTTTTGACAGCCCTAGTTGGAATGCTCACCAGGTCTCAGCTAATATAAAATAGCACGTTTAATATCGTTTAAATGACTGCACAATTTGAGCAAGGAATTGAATATAAAATCAAAATTCAGTCGAAATGGATAAACAATAGATATCCCTACAACTAATAATCGGTGGCTGTTAGCCAGCAGCTTCACTCCTTCTTCAAAAAAAATAAAAATAAAAAAATTAAAAAAAAGAATATTAATCGTTTTCACAATATTTTATAATTATTTATTTTTTATTTTTTTCTTCTGAAGTTTACAACTTTCCCTTCTCTTTCCATCTTCCATAAATCGCCACAGTTTCGAGCTGACTTTACCTCGATTCCTCCTATCAGACGGGTTGATTGATCCATAGGATTCTTCTGCCCGTCGATGAATCGGGGGAACTTTACTGCAAGCTTAGGATCTGTTCTATGAATCAGAGCAATTTTATGGATTTTGCTCTTTCCTCAATGATGTTGGGAGGTGGTTTTGACAAAGCTTGCATCTCTTAGCTTTGCAGTTCTAGCTTTCATCTTCTTCACCAAAAATCTGTCAGGAAGAACCCCGATCTTCCAATCTGTAAGTCATCCTTTTTAATTTCCTTTACGTTGAATCCAGATTTCTTTTTTAAGTAGATCTTTCTGGGTTTCAAGCAGCTGTTCCTAAATCATCAGATGGCACCGGAAAGCTGCAATCTCGGCAAAGACGAGGCGGAGATTCTTAATCCCTCTTCTCCACAGCCATCAAACACTTCTCTCTCATCTGCATCATCTCAGTCAATACCACAACAATCTCCGTCTTGCCTGTTACTGGAACCTCTGGATGCTGTTCAATCTCAAAGGACAGAGAGACCTGAAAGTTCAGCAGCTGTTGCCATCGAGTTAGCTTCCCTGCCGAAGCTGGAGGAAGAATCTCAGCCTCTAGTTCAGTTTGGTAACCGTTGCTCGACTTGCCGGAAAAGGATTGCTCTCTCTGGTTTCCGGTGCCGGTGCGGTGACCTATTTTGCTCCCGCCATCGATATTCCGACAGGCATGATTGTTCTTTTGATTACAAGGCTGCAGGGAGGGAGGAGATCTCTAAGGCCAACCCACTCATAAGAGCTGCTAAGATCATCAAGATCTAAGGTATATGTCTCTATTGACTTAGTTTTCTTGTTATATTTACTTGAAAATGGGCAAGATCTAAGTTTTATGTCTCTATTGACTTAGTTTTCTTGTTATGTTTACTTCAAATGGCCTTATTTAATTTCAGTTTTTAATGAATGAGGCAATATACAGTGGCGATAATTTCTGCATGCATAGTTATCTTCAGATTGTTCATGTGGTTTGTATGGATTATAGCTCTTATGGGCTGTTTGATTGTGATTTATAGAAGATAAGTTTATTTAGATGATAGCGTTATTAGGATGTCAATATTTTCTGGCAAAGGTGAATCTGGTTGGTTCATGTTGAAATAGCCTGACATTTAGATGTTGCTCCTTTTGGGCAGCACCTAGATGAAATCAAACTAGAACTAAGGATCTATTTGGCCTACTATTAATATTATGTAAATCTTGAGAGGATTAAGGTCAGGTGTAACAAAGGATTTTACAGCTTGGTTTAACTTAAATGCGATTCAATGAATCTTAAGATTTAGTAAATCTTGACAGTGTTTAAAATTGTTTTGCATGAGAATTGTTAAATCTTGTTTAATTCTGAGAAATTGTTTGTTAGAGGAGAGATTCTTAAATCTATTAAATTCTGTGAATGCTCAATGGAGGGATTTAGAGATTCGTTGGCTTGCCGGAAAAAAAGGATGTTAATGCAATGTAAAAGTAAGGTATTGTTTTTGGAATTCTATGAAGTTGTCTGGTTCAATGTAAAATAAATGCAATAATTCACATTTTCTTATTTATTTTTGAAGAAAAATGAAATCAAATATAAAATATGTAGGCCGACGGTAGCGAGGCAGGAGTGCCGCAGGTGGGCAGATGTGCGGTGGTGTCGGAGAGCAAGTGAATTTAATTTTATAATCTTAATAGTATTCATTTTTTAAGTTTATTTAATTTAATAAAAATTAAAATTGTTCTGAGAATAAGAATACAAATTATTAATTTTTTTTAAAATAAAAGGCCTAATCGTTATTTGAAAAGCATACCGAATCAACTAAATGAGTTAATTTGATTTAGTTTTTATTTTGGACCAAAAAATGCACACCTCAATTAATACTAATGAACTAACACATAATTTAATAAGAAATGTATATGTATATATAATGATTAAACTAAATTCAATATGACGTCATCTAGCCTTATATATTAAATAAATTATAACATTTTATATGGTTATTATATATGCAAGTGTGTGTATGCGCGCTAACCGGTTAAATTTAGTAACTTGCTTAATTATTATATTGAAACAAAGATTTACTTCTTCAAACATAGCGAATTTAATGTTACTTTACTTTTTATTGGAAAAAGGTTGTGTTTATGTGAATCTTTAATAGTATTCATTACAACTTAGAGTCAATTCAATTAAAGCTAGAAAAAAGTAAAAATGAATAATTTAATTCAACCCAAAAATTAAAAGATTGTGTAAGTTGATTTGTCTTGCGCCTAGAATAAATTAAGTGAATGATTACTTAAAATAATTGTAATTATTTTATTTTAGTTTGAATTCATGAATTATAAAATGTATCACATGATAAAATGGTCTTTTTTAAGAATTGAATTATTTAGTTTCAAACAAGTCCTTAAATATGATTCATTTAGATGAAGACGCTTTAGATGTTTCCTCAATAATTAAAGTTCAGTCAGCATAGTTCCTTGAAGAGTCTTACTAGCAGAACAAGCCTATTTGTGTTTAGGCCTTTTGGTGTAACCAGGATTGTTCATTAATACAAATTTTATAAAGTTCATAATTTATTTGAGCTATTTACATTATTTTATGTCTACATTCATCACAAAACTTTTGTCATGTGAAAAATGCAAACATGACAATGATTGGGCAAGATGATCATTTCAAGTAGTTTAGCTAATGCAGTAAACTTGATTACGCAGGTATTGCTTCTCAGTGTGATGCTTTTTTATGTGAGTTTTCTGTGTTTTCCATAGTTTAGCGGGGAAAGCATGGAAATATTATTCTTAATGGGCATTTACATACATACCACCTAATTCTTAAGTATTTGCATATCTAACAGCTAAACTTTACTTTTTTCATTTATACCACCCCAATTTTTTCTATTACATAAAAATTACCACTATTTTAACTTTAAAAAAGTGAAGTACATCTTTTAATGCTTTGGTCAGGTGTCATATATTTAAAAGTTGAATTGTAGGTGTTAGATATGTAAATACATAGGAATTGAGTGGTATTAATGTAAATCTCCCTATTTCTTATCTATTCTAACCGTAGGTGAATAATGAATTCCACACCCATTTCAACCATTGGAATACGTTTCTTAAATTTTTGGAGGGCATAACATTTGGCATGCATTATGGTATGTGGCTTAAGATAATACAAAGAATATGTTTGGCTTGGACGAGACTTTCACATACTGATTATACAGACTTCCTGAATGTTTGATGGCTTTTCCAACCATACTGCATTTAAAAGAAAATGCATCAATGTGTTGTTTTCTCCTTTTTATATATATATATATAAATCCATTTTTTATGCCGTCCGCAATAAATTCTTATATATTTATGGAATTTCTCTGGCATATTTTCATAGCTCGGATATGGTAAATTTGAAGATCAGCCAGGAAGTGAAACTGCATTTTCAAATCCTGTAAAGTTACATTCCAGCTAACGAATAGATGGATTTGCTAAGGAAAGTTTTGAAGCTGCGTCAGGGGAATGCGAATATTTATTGCTTAAATTGGATTCTCTGCCTTACTAGATGCTTGATTTGTCCAATCCATCCATTTTAAAACTATTATATGTATTTCAGATTGTTATTCTTTAGTAATTGTTGTGTCTGAAGTTCAGCTTCATGTCTTCTTTATGGCCTTTCTAATGTTCTCGATCAGATATTGTTATCTATTATGCATATTAATCTATTGTGCTTACTTTCTGAAGTTAGTACTTTTTGTAATATATCTTCCAAATTAGATCATGAGATGAGCTTTTGTTTTTTCAAGTAAAGAAAATTTTCCAATATAATCTTATTGATTACAAATAAGGTGCAAGGCTAGTTCTAAACTTAGTTAAAGCATAAGGTACAAGCTAGACAAAGTTTAAATTTGAGATATTTGTTTTGAGAAATAGAACAGAATAATTTTTGCCTTATCCGACCCAGCAAGAGCAGAATACCTTCTACTCTGCTTAAGGATTTCTGTAATTAGTTAGATGTTTTTCCTGTCATTATGCTATTTCTTCCTTATTTGGTATTTTCTGATTTTGCTAATCTTGTAATGGTGTAAGGATATAAATATATGTAATTGGGGTATAATGAAAAGAAGTGAGAATTTGAAAATTTTTCTTTCTTGCTATTTCTTCCCTTCCTGTTTTTCCCCTTCGCGTGCTTTGTTGTTCCGTTCGTTTTCCCGATATGCTTAGCCTATCAATTCCTTTTTTTTGGAGGGGGGATTTGA
The DNA here is from genome assembly GCF_001263595.1 of Phalaenopsis equestris. Taxonomy (NCBI): domain Eukaryota; kingdom Viridiplantae; phylum Streptophyta; class Magnoliopsida; order Asparagales; family Orchidaceae; genus Phalaenopsis; species Phalaenopsis equestris. The sequence continues at coordinate 3,723,138 of NW_018164549.1, read as the reverse complement.
AAAAAAAGAAAGTTGCATGGATTGCAACTTGTTTATATAAGTTGGAGAAGCGGCAAAGGCTTCAATTATAATGGCCTGAGTGAAAGAAAGAATATTAGAAGAGGTTTTTATTTTTTGTGATATGGTTGTGATTGTATATTCCTTTGTTCTTCTCGTTCATGAAAGATTGGTCCTTCTCAATCTTCTACAGTCATGCAGCTTTTGCATGCTGGAAAATCCATTAGCTTTCACTTAAGGAATGTTGGTTAAAATTTCTTAAATTTGTTTAGCTTCTTGTTAGAGAAAAGGATCCATGGATCAAACTAGCTAGTTTTGGAAATAACTTTGTTAATCTTTGATATTTATAGGGAGTTGGGTTAGTTGTTAACAACAGTAATGAATGCCCAAAAAGATAGTTTTTAAAGTTTAAAAACAAAGATATAGTTTAACGAGAATAAGGAGAAATTTCATAGGTGTCAAAGAAATTTATTAGGCCATGAGTTATCCGAGGCTGAATGAAAATGGTGTGGAATATAATTCCTAAAAAAGTCTCGCTTGATCCTGATTCTCTCCATAAAATAATAGAGGCCAGGAAATTGTAATAGCTTTCTTCTTTTTGAAATGCTTAAGAATTTCTGAGAAAGGAGGTGGATTAAATTTGTCAAATAGTGGTGCCTTGCGTTTAGAACACATTAAGTGTAAATTTGGTGAACTTCTATCAAATTCTTTTAGTCATTGGTCCTCTCCTCTCTATGGAGGTCCCTCGCATATGAAGAATGACAGACGGGCAAGAAAGGTCGGACAATAAAAGATGAGAGACAAAGGTTGGATGATGACTGAGTGGCAATGGATGTTGGACAACGATGGACGAGCGATGAAATTGGAAGAATGGTTGGGAGATAACAATCAAGTGACATTGATTATTGATAAGAATTGTTGTAGGCTTCAAAAATTCATGACCACTCTCAAAGAGACTTTGCAATTTATTTTTATTTTTGATTTGAGAGAGCTTTGGAGGGTCGAATTTTCAAAAGACAAATTGGATTGTAGATAACATTTCTTAAGAGATTTCACCCACATTTTATGAGGATTTTTTTATTTGGGGTTTGAGGTTTCCTATAGAAGCAAACACCTATGGTTAATTACTCATCCCAATAACTGAGGAGCACTTTCGATTAAGTCTAGTCATTAAGAATTAAGTATTCAACATATAATAACAGCAGACTTAGTATTTAAGTTGTATAATTTATCACTTGAAGCCTAAAACTGATGGTGGGGGAATGAAGCCGAAACCCGATCAAGATCTCATGGTTCCGTCAACCCGGTCATCGTGGTCCTTGATCTACTTAGTCAGAGGATGTAGTCAACCCAACCTGACAGCAGGATCATTGTCAACAACCATGGGTTGCGTCGTCTAAGAAATTCTTGTAGATATAGGATGGATGTTTAAATGAGGGGCCAAATTTAAGTTGACCTTAGTTAACAGAAGACATTGTGCCAATAAATTGTACATTCATAATTCACAACTCAAATGATTGAAAGTCATTGATGATCATATGAACTTTTGTCATGACCGTAACATAATGTTTTCATTTGGCAGCAACCACCCTGTCAGAGGGTTCTGGTCGTAACTGTTATTTTGTGGTGTCATTTGACTGCAGAATCGAACGGACAGAGGACTCGGCCCACATTCTTAATGACATGCAATTACTTTGATTGTGAGTATAACAATACACTTAATATGATATTGGCTCTTTATGAGCTGAAGTCTGTTAGAAATTTGTCACCCTCAATTTACTGTTGCAGAGAGTGGATGAAATTTGTTTTTAGCATTGAGGTGATTAAATTTCAACCTAAATATTTCGTTGGTTGTTTTGAAAAGCTTGATTTTAAATATTAACTACTCCAATTGAATTCTTGGATCAACACAACCATCATCAGGGTATTAGAGATTCAAAACATTTATTTTTGAAAAGGGACATTTAATTTTGTCAATTTAAACTCTTCAAAATATTAGTCGACTCATATCCTTCTAGGTAGAAGAATCGGACTAGGCGATTTGGACTTGTAAATTTTAATATTTAGGATTTGGACATTTTTTAAATTAACTAGACTCGTTAAGTCCGATCTTTACTAGGAGGAAGATCAGACAAGTGATGTAGGACTTACAACCTTGTCATATAAATAAAACTGCTTGATTAGCTCGCACAACATTCTTGAATCTCGTATTTAAACATTTTGTATTTTGGTTGGAGAACATGCGGGCATTTAACCTTATGTATTTGTGTAATTTAAAGAATTTGGAGACTTTGAAGGCTTGTGCAACCTTTGAACCTATGATTTATAATTTAGATAAAGTTATTTTTGAAGTCATGTATATGACTTTTATCTATATGAATCTCTTAATGCATATACAGTTTAGGAGAGTACATATTGTCTCAAAAAATTTTCATATATTCAAAATCATTGCATTGGACTTAGGAATAACATGAATCTTAAATATTTTCATATGGTATTTGCAAAAGTATTATGATATTAGACTTTAAAAAGTGACCACCTTTTGTTAGCTAGGAGTATTGTGAATTCGGTGGTGGGATTTTTATAATTTCAAATTATAAGAAAGCTCCATATTTGAGTCGTGCATAGCCCCCTAGAAGCCTATGTCTGAATAGCTCAATCTCAAAATATTTTTAGATACAAGCTAAAATTTTAAAAATGATATCTTTATATGATAAGGTTTGCAATTTTATATTTTAATAACCCAAAAATTTTAAAATTTTAAAGCTCTAAAAGCCTAAATATTAAATAATGTCAAGCCTAAAGAGCCTAAATGTCAAAAGCTCAAGATTTTAAATATTTTTTATAATCCTATGTGTCTATTTTTTAAGGGTTCGAATTTTTAAATTATTTTAAAATTTCAAATGATCCTTATTTTATTTTTATTTTTATTAGTCTAAAAATTCCAAATACATAAAAAAAAAGTTACAAGTTTAAATTATTTAAAAATTCGACAGTCTTCTGATGTCAACCTCCATTTAGGTGCATTAGAGGATGTCAACCTTCCCATTTGAGTTCTAAACTTGGACTATGATGAACTTGTGCTTCTTTAGCTTAAGAAGCTTTGGTTTATAGACTTGAAAATTTTTCTTTATTTAAAAAGTCTTCTTGATTTGGAAGACTTGACTTATAAATTGGATGACCTTAGGAACTAGACAATTCCTATCATCAGGCTAACAATGTAGGGTTTTTCCTACTGCGGTCATTTTTATGGCTTTTTGAGTAGAGAAAGCTTGCTCTTTCACTATGATTGGTTTTATAGCTTGTTAAGTGAAAAGAACTGTGAGCAACCCGATTATATTTGGGCTTGTTAACTCCGACCTTTTTGAGTCTTAGACATGAATTGTGATAGAACTTACATCCTTCCAACTTGAATCGTCGAGGCTTGAAAATCTCACAATCTTTTTAATTGAATTTTGAGGATTTTGATCAAAGGATATCTTTTTCTTTATATTTTATTTTGCATCTATTTTCGCTTGGTGGAAATTTCTTGCAAATATTTGGGGATCTCGACATTTAAGCTAGATGTCAATGTGGCTTTGAAATTGAGAATTTTGGCATCATATTTTGGGATCTCGGCTTAACACATGATGTCAATCCAAGAAATGAGCCCCCATCTTGTAAGTATAAATTAAATATATTTTATATAAAATTTCTTAAAAATGCCCCAATCTTGTTGGGGGATTTTTTACAGTGCAACGTAATTTGAGAATTCAAACTCAACGTCAGCTCGAATGAACTAAAAAAATGCCCAACCATCATCCCTGCCTTCCCTTCCTGCAGCTTCTTGTCCTCAGCTTGCCTAACCTGCAATTTCTTTTTGCCAGCTTGCCCTACCTTTTGTTTCTTGTCACCATCCTTCCATTCCTATTGTTCTCTGCCGCCATCCATCCATGTCTGTTGTTCACAGTGTCCCCAGGTCTCACCCCAATAGTTGCTCCTTGTTGTCAGACTTCCCCTACCCTTATTGCAGCCTTGTTGACAACCTCCTCCTTTCGTGCTGCAGTCCAGTTGGCTCACATATCCTGCTACCGCCCCTATGCAAACCTTTCGCCTTCTTGCAGCGTTCCCACCACCTTCGACCCAAACCTTAGTTGGGTGTTTGTGTTGCGTATCTTTGTTATTCTTTACTTTGGCGTGCATTTGTTGTAATCCCTATTTGATTCCTATAATAAAAATTACATTTCCCATTATTATTTGGTTAACTCCCGTATCATTTGGTATCAGAGCAAGCTTAATCCTAGTTTCACTATAGAGTTTCTAGCTTATGTCATACTCAAACTTATCTCCACCCCACCCCCAAATTTTCTTTCCCCGCTTATCGAACTTTAAACCTTAACTATGTCGTTGAGAAAGCAATTGTCGAAACCTGAGCAGGATGTACTATGGGCGACATACAACGGATACTAAGCCAAGTACTACAAAAGCTTGAGGTCAATGAGGAAAGGACCATGGACAAGGTTATTGAACGTAACAATAAGATTCAGAGAAGAGAGCCATAATAACTGTTGAAACCCCTTTCATAGTGACAATTTTAATAAAGAGGCGAATCGACCGGAGTGCTTTAGAAATCAATTCTAAAGGAGACCAAGAGAGGAAGTGCCTGTTGGAGGGCACAAAAATATGGTAATTAAGGTGGACCTACAAGACTTCGATGGGAGGATGAATATCGATGATTTACTCGAATGGATGCAAGCGATTGAGCCAACCTTCAAGTACAATGAAGTGTCTGATGACATAAAAGTGAACCTAGCCACCATTAAGCTAATAAAGGATGCTTCATTAAAGTGGGAGAACCTGAAGAGCGAGAGACAGAAGGAAGGGTGGGACAAAATCACTTCTTAGGAGAAGATGAAGAAGGCACTGGTGATAATACCTACTCCCACATCGTCGCTAGTATATTTCATGAAACTCCATTACCTGCAGTAGATGGAGCTATCAGTGGAGGAATACATGACATAATTCATGTAGTTCAAGTTGAAATGAGAACTAAAAGGGACAAAGGAGCATTCCATAGCCCGATATTTTGAAGGCATGAAGCCTACCTTCAGTATTGTGGTCCAACTACAAACCTACTAAATACTAAGGGGCATACAGTCCTAACACTTAAAGTGAAAAGACATCAGAAGAAGCTGAGGTACCTACCTCAATTCGAGAAACTCCTACAATTGGAGACCCCACAAAAGCACGCTTAAAGGAGTGGGAAGTACTGACAAAGAACTAACAAGGCAGATCAGTGTGGGAAGAAGCCAAAAAGAGCAGCGCACCAGATATGATTCCATCCCAAAAATGTTTCTGATACCACATAAATGACCATATCGCCTCCAACTATCTGACAAGCAGAGTAGTGTCCTTCACCATGCATGGTGCTGTGGAGGAAGTCAGAGATGAAAAAATGGTGGAGGATCAAGGTGAAGAATACTAGCTTCAGAGAGGTGAAGGGGAAAAGCCAGTGGTAAGAAAGGTTCTGCATGAACTGCAGGGAGATCACCGCATGGTATCTTCTGCACTAGGTGTACAGTGAGAGGGAAAGTTTGCAACCTGATTACTGACGGAGAAAGATGCGAGAGCGTGATCTCCACTTTCATGGTGAAGAAGTTGGATATGGATACACTAAAATGCTTTGAGCCCTATTCTCTGACATAGTTGAAGAAATGGAATGAGATATGAGTGGATCAGCAATGTGTGGTAGAGTTTTCCTTCCAGAAAAACCTATAGGACTAGGTATGGTGTGATGTGATGCTTATGAATGCCTGTCACACCCTGTAGAGAGATTATGATAATTTGATTGCAAGATTTCACACGATAAGTTCAAGAACACTTATTTGCTTATGAAGGACGACATTACTTTTGATGTCATACGTGTGGGGTGTTCAGTTGAATGATATGGGACTATGTTCAATTACAGTAGTCCAAGACATCTGATTGGACCTCCTGGTATGTGCTTCGAGCACGAGTCCAAAACCCGTATTGATTCAACCCTACCCATGAGAGCTAACTAGTTGGTGGCAATGATTCTGACACGAGATGTGTTTAATGTATATTTTGGTATTTAAAGACCATGCTTCGTTCATTCGGAGCCTCTCGTGGTTAAGGACTGTCACAAAACTCTCTTGATCGCGTGTTGGCAAAAATTGGGATGCAGACCGACCTACTTGCGCGGGGATCCGGGACGCCAGTTGGCACTAAAATCCCTAAATTGAAACCTCTACAATGTTCATTTTTTAGATACAGGGTTTCCCGTGGCTTACAGATTAGTAGAAACCTTCTCACGAACATCCAGGCAGAAAATTGGGTTTTAAGACCGTTCGGGCCGTATCTAACCCCATGCGGCAATTTTCGCCTGATACGTTGCATCCCAGGTGTCCTCCTTAATGTAAGGAAGCTTATTTTGTTCTTGGATATCCTTCAGAAGTCCAAGGATCCATAAGAATCCTCCTCGCAGAGCATAAGCGAAAAAATGGATGGAAAAGAGAATGATTGAACAAAAATAATAATAATAAATGAATTTCTTTTAAAGGGTGGCTCCTAAGCACCATCCCATGGGCGCATAGGTGCCCAAACCTTCTTGTGCCAGCCAGAGAGGTGGGCGCTTATGCACCCACCCTGCTGGCGCATAGGCACCAACTTCATACAAGCGCTCCCCTTAGCGCCAGAAAGAGAAGGGGGTCGTATGCGCCCCCAATTGTTGCTTAGGTGCCCTGTTATGCGCTCTGAAACATAGAATTGGGCGCATATGCACCCAACCTCTGGCATGTATGCACCTACTCAATAATGTGACAAACTGATCCGCGATAAGAGATAATTAGGGGAGACTGTTGCGCATTACCTGGAGGATTGCACACAGCTATTATACTTGGTTATTTTGTCATTTATAGGAGTGATCCAAAAGGTGAAAATATTATTTCCATTTTTGGATCAAAATCCATCAAAGAAACGACTAGGCGGCGCCAAGCGGCATCAAATCAATGGATTGTTGCAAATGAGCATGGATAAGCAAGCTGACATCGTGGAGAGAGGAGGATCACAAATTCATTCTTGGAGAGTTATTAGAGAGCTTTTAGGGAGTTTCTTGAGATGTTTTGGAAGATTTGGTGAGGGATTTCTTCCCTTTTCTCCTTCTACTTCACCTTCTCCATCTTCATTATTATTCTTCTTCTTGATCATCCTCTGGATTGCCAATTCAGTTTGAGGAGAGTTGTGGGAGCTTGAAGTGAGTTGTGGAAGCTTGAAGAGAGCTGTGAGGAGCTCATGGAGGGATTTTGGAGAGATTCTTAAGTGTTTTGAGTGCTCTTCCCCTTTCTTCTTCTTTTTCCATATTCCTTTGTTCACTTCTTTCTTCAGTTTTCTTCTCCTTACTCTCTGTTTGCTTTTCCGGCCACCACTTCGTCAAAGAAGGTAGAGGAAGAGAGGGATTTCTTTTGTGCCACCTCGTCGAAATATCTTCCTTGAGGAGAGCTTCTTCATACTTTGGAGAAGGACCTTCACATGAGTTCGTGGGAGAGCCTCACAATTTTGAGAGAAAAGTGTGGGTGTTTTCTCTCCTTTTGAGAGCTTCTTCTTGAACTTCGTCAGGCATCGAGCAACCTTCACGCTGGTGAAATTCTAAAAAACTCTTTAATTTTCTTTCTTTGCTAGCCCTAAAAATAGATTTTTCTAGGTGTTGCGGGTTTGGTCGCCCACACGAGGCAGGTTTGACAGACCACTGGGTATCGTCGGGCTCCATTGATTGCTCATTTTTGAACGATCTGATGGGCTGAAGAATACCAGTCGACTCGATCATACGTCATTTGATTGGTCAATTTTGTGGTGTCGTGATGGGTTTTGGTTGCCCACACTAGGAAAAATGGATGATTACCCGTTCTTTTGCATTCAATCAGCCATTCTGAGTCGATCACCCGCTCTTTTGGGCTTGACTAGCCACGAAGATCCGATCACTCAATCTCTTGGGTTTGATTGGTTGCCCCGTGTCGATTATCCACTCTTTTGGATCCAATTGATTGTCCTGAATTGGTCAACCCGCCCTCTTTGGTTTGACCAGCCACAACAACCTGGTCGACCAATAACTTACATGCTTGTATATTTTTTGCTTCATATTGCATGTTTATCTGCATGTGTATGAAAAATTTATTTTCTCGTGATGTCTATGATATCTCATTACATGTAAAATATTTTTATCATGTACGTTTTGCATGTGGCATGTTTGGGTGTCTCCTTGAGCATCTATGCTTGGGGTGTCTCTCAAAGCACCCCTACATGTGGTGTCTCTTTGAGTGCCCACACTTGTAAGTGTCATCCCCATGTACAACATTGTATGCATGGGGATGGACACTTGCACACTTTGGGAGGAGTTGGCTCACTTATAGGCTGTCTATCTCACTCCCCACGACGTCGCCTAAAGTGTCGTAGGTATTTCACATTATGTTAAGCATGAGTCACGCTTACTAACCACCGAACTCGTGTGAGGCACAATGTGTGTCTACCTAGGTGTGTGATTCTCACTTGTAAGGATCACATCACTTAGTATGTTTGTCATTTAGCATTCTTATATGTTTGTCATTTTTATTTTATATGCTTAAGATTTCTCATATGGCTGTTACATTTTTGTATTCTTGACTGTTCTTATATGCCTATTGCATATCTTGCATGTTTGCATATGTGTTCAGTGATTGTCTCTCGGGTAAGATGTAAATTCTTTTCATCGGTGTCCTTCTACTCGATGCATACTCTTTCGTAGGTAGTGTTTGCTTGTCGCATAACACCCTGGTTCTCCAGGCAAGCTTAATTATATTTCATAAGTAGCTTGTTTTACCAATACATCCTGTTTGTATGTCATGTTGTATGTAGGCATCTTTGCATTAATTTACGTGATGTGTGCTTCGCATTTTGACGCATGTTGTGATTGTTTCATTGTTCGGTCGAACAATCACACTGTCGGCTTCTTACATGGTTATATGCTTTCCCATTTGCCTTGATGGTTTGTCCTACTCGTTAGGATAGTGACCTGTTTATTGGTCGTGATACTCAAACGAGCATTCCCCGTGAGGATGCCTCAACGAGCAATGTGAGTTTTTGTATCACGAGCAACAAACAATATGATTGTGCTAAGGATCTAAGGACTCTAGAGCATGCCACTTGATTGTTCTGGATCATCCATTAGCAATCTATTATTTTAAAATATAAAAATGGATATTTTTTGTTATTATAAGTATTATCCACCTACTTTAAAGATATATTTTTTAGGCTATATATGAAGTCACCTCTTTTAAATGTCGTCACTTTCTTATGATGTGTTTTAGATCCCTTAGATCTTTAGGACAGGATCGGTGTGAATATCTCATCAAAGTCATATGGTAATAAGAGACTTCATCCTGAGTACTTAGATACTGGTTAGGACCATCTTTGTTAGATGGTGTTCTAGTCTAGAACTAGGATACTAGATAGTATTTTCAATGCCTCTGGTTATAGTTCTTTGTTGCCTTGTTTGTTCTAGGCAAGCTTCACTTTTGTGCTTTTGGTATGCTTTCGGTGCCAATTTTTTATATGCATGATAGTATGTTAGGTTGTTCTTTTACGGGGAGTCATTTCATATATATGCACACACATATGTACAATAAAAAGGAGCATGTGATGATTTACATGCTAACTTTTTCTTGCAGACGGTGCTTAGCTCCCCCATTAGGCATGTCCCAAATACGTTTGCATGTTATAATTTGTGCTAACATTTTTCTGTAAGTTGAGTCTTTCTTTCAATTTTCTGTTGTACTCTTTAGAGTCCTAAGAGAGTCCTATAGTAAAAAGAAGATACATGCATGAATTTCGAGGCACTTGAGGCGTGGAACCACATGGCAAGGGGCTAGCAGCAGATGTTTGTGTTGCGTATCTTAATTATATATTCTATGTTATTTTATAGAATTAAGACCAAACATATACTTATGTGGTGCCTGACTGTCCTTTTTTTCTGGGATCATGCTTGAGTATTTGAAATAAATTTCAATATTTTTTTCTATGGTTTGTCTTGGATTCACGAAAATAATTTAGGCTCTTTAGGATTTAAAATTCTAAATTTGCTAAATCCTAATAAAACATTCAAGATAATGAAAATTTTAGGATTAAAATATTCAACGTTAAAATTTGCACTTTTAATTTTCTACATGGTCTTCGAGTCGAATTTTAAATGAGTTACATAGCATGACTCTCACCCAAGTCTTATAATACGGCCTCCACACTTAGGACTATGGCAGTGCATTCATATTTGCATTTCTCGAGAAGAAGCCCCTGAGCTTCTTGAACCTGACTGACCCAATAAAGATTTCTACTTGTGCTTTGGGTGTTTGAGGTTGTCGCGACCATACAAGGTGTAAGTCTTTTGTGGAGAGTGTTTACAGCTTTGTACCTGGACCTCTTCTTTATTTTATTTTTTGAGGCAACTTCGTCATCTGTTTGGTGAGTGTGAGTCCCACCTCTTGAGTTCTACCTTGTAAGTCATAGGACTATAGTTTTCTTCTTTTAACCTTAGGGCTACCGAGTTCCCCGTTGACGACACAATTCATGGATTGCTAACTGATCTCGACTGTTTATATGCAACAGTATAACAATGTATTTGATTATATTTTTCACTTATCTTTTCTTACTTTACAACAGTACCAAAAACTTGATCCTAGAGAAAATAAGAATTTAACTTTTTAACTTAATATATATTGGGATACTACGCAAAGTATCGTTATCAAGTAATGTAGGACTTTTTGATTAAGCTTCAAACATCGAACCTAGAGGGAAGACTGCAATATGCACTTTAAAAAGTTTAGATGACAAAAATCTACAAACTTTCTACTTTAAAAAGATTACTTTAAAAAGATAAATACTTAAATTATAGTTTTTATCACAGGAATAAAATTTAAACTCTTTTTGGTATTTTTAATGTTTGAAAATAACATAAAAACTTAATAAAGATAACTTGAGTTTATGTAAAAGAAAAGCACTGGATATGAAACATATTTTTCTTTATCATGAATCAGTAATAAATATATGAATTATGTAGTGTAAGTTTTCAAATTGTATTGTGTCAAATAGGAGTAATAATATTATTTACCCTTACTAAAGATGCTATAAAGAACATTTGCTAAATTAAAATTTAGATAGTTCTGAAGACTGGTTAGGCAGAGAAGATACTAGCTCTCACTCTAGAGTTCCCTCGGTTCCCTCCTCGGTTCCCCCCACCGAGGGGCTAACATCTCGTATCAAAACCTAAAACAATAAACCAAGTTAGGGGCCTTAGCCTGTCACTCTAAAGTCCTCTAGCTCTACACCTTTCAAAGCTTATTTTCATATTTATTTGCACTCAATCATATGAACTACATTCTAATTCATACAATATAATGTGATTCTTTCCAATTGTTGACTAAGACAATATCAACCTGGTTCTTACATGTTCTCACAACAAATTTTAACATCTAGATGGGTCAGATCAAGAAGTAAATAAAGTGCATGGAATTAAATCATCACAACTTCTTCCAACATCAAAGATTAATACTCTCCACAACTTCCATCCAACACTTTAATTACTTATCATTTGAAGGAGAAAGATAAAGAAAACTGCTTAGAATCTATGGAGAAAAAAAAATCACACTTTAGTTTAAAAGTAGAAATCATTGTCAAACCAACAAGAAGTCTCGATTAAAACCAAAAGTAGTTTAAAATAAAGATAAAAGCTTATATCAAATCCTCCACCAAACTCTTGAAGTTCCTTTGAATCTCTTCTCTTTTACAACACTCTTAACTCTCAAAATAAAACAAAAAACAAAAGGAAAAATAAATTTGTGGTGCCTAAAATTTTCTCCAAAAGCTTCTCCACAAACTTCTTCAAGAACTTTTTAGAACGCTTCAGGACTCTTTTTCATGACTCTTCTAAAAGTCTCAATTTCCTTCTTTTATAATTTTTCAAGAGGTGCATTGGTATCTCTTCAAAATGTGTCTTGATTCGATGTATTTATCAAGGGATGTCTCCTTTCACAAGTCTTTTAATTATATTTTCATTCTTGGTGGTTATAACCACCCATTTTAGCTAATATGTGTCTCAAATGTCCCTTCAAAATTTTTCAAAATGAATTAACCCGTCAAGTAACTATCACTAGCACTTATGTGCAGGGCCTCTGGCGCTTAGGCGCGACCTTCTCTGTTTCACCAGCGCTTAAGCACTGGTTCTGGCGCTTATGCGCCAAAATACTTTTACACCATTTTTGCATTTTTGCTCCAAATTTGATATTTTTTCACTCTTTTTAGCATTTTCACATTTTTACTTATACATGAAAGAGAAACACATAAATACATTCCATTAAAGCGCAATATCTCAAAAATAGGTATAAAAATGTGTCTAAAAATACTATATATTTTAGGTGTATCACTGACTTGGGTTCTCTGTACATGTTAGGTCGGCTACCTTCACTACAAGGTAGACTTAGGGTCTTAGTGATTTAGGATGACGAATCTATGGTATCCTGACCCGACTACCTATACCTTCTAGGATTACTCTACAATTTCTCTTACTGAGTCCCATTTGAGCCTTGTCACTCATTTTAACTTCATCAATATCATCTTGACGGCTCGATTACTGATGAACTGTCGCCTGTTTGGGATATGATTATTCACCCTCTGCCCTTTTGGCCAAGTGAGATTTGACGTTTAGGAGTATCCATGTTAAGATGATTTTGATTATTTTGTAGGTTTTGATGTCGACAAGTTGTTATCAATTTGAGATGTGAGAGACTCACTCTCTACTCTGTAGTTTAGTGAGAGTTTTGAAAGTATCATGGTGTTCTTATACGAAATAACCATCATTTGTTGGCCTATTCTCGAGGTTCATGATAATATAAGCGAATTTTTTTTTTTTAATCAAGAGCATTCTTGGGTATCCCTAAGATATAATTAAATAAAGGGTTATGTTCCTCTGGGAGACTCTTGAGCCCAGAAAAAATGCTCTTTTTGGTTCTCTGGTTACGGGTGTTTTATCCAGGGATTCTTTTTGTGGATGTTATGTTTTGAGGTACTTCAATTCGATCATGTTTGGACTTATATTCTCAACCCATCACCGAGGATTGTCCATATATAAGCCTTCCATTTGTTTTCTTTTATTTGTTTGTTTATTTGTTGTTGTATATCATTCTTTTTTATTCCTATCCTCTTCAAATCGTTGATACGATTCAGGAGGAAGATTTATTCAAATAAGAGAATTGTACGATGACATATAAATAGACAAGCTGGTAACTCTGAGTGCTCTAAAAAGAACCGAGAAAACACCCATCAAGGATTATGGAGGAGCAGCTACACTAGTATGGAATAAGTTGAGGTCACACACGTCACTTTTTAACAGCCAATTCAAGAAGCCCAAGTGGCGTTGACCTTAATCGTTCTAGAGAGAACTGAGGAGGAGACAGTTGCTGCTAGCCAAGTTCCAAAAGGAGATGAATGAGAGCCTGCAAGAGGGTTGACCGCCGCTTAATGATATTTAACATGTTATAGATCTTATCATAGAATCAATGTTGTCAAACACGCCTGCATACAAATTAAGGCCAGTGAAGTATAAAAGTTTTAGAGGAAAGTGTAGGATTTTATTACAAGGGCATTGGTGAGAGAGAGTAGCAGATCTTGTGTTGTCCTTGTGTTGATGGTGCCTAAAAACGATGGCTCGTGAAGGATGTGCACCATTAGTCGAGTTATCAATAAGATCACAGTCAAATATCAGTTCCTTATCCCGCGCCCGATCTACCTACTTTGATTAGTTGCATGGAGCTGTGATGGGGGATTTTTGTGTCTCCACACATCTTAAAACTTTTAGAAGTTTAAAAGTCTTCTATTTAAATGATAAGGCGTGACATTTGAAGAATAGTATACCTTCTGAGCGAAGGAAACATTATCTTAAAATGGGTCTGATCACCCAGATATGAAGACCTTTGTAAGTCTAAGGAACCAAGAGTTTTTTTTTTTCTACCTTACATGTGTAAGATAAGATTTATTTTATTCTGGGGTTGTGTTCCCTATAATAGCGAACTCTTATAGTTAATTACATCTCTAGATCTATGAATCCTAAAGAAAACTCTCGGGTAAGTTAATGATTTAGGCTATTCAGATTGGACTTTCAGAGTTTTAAGTGTTGGAGGTAAAGGAAGGACCTAAATTGAAAGGATTGACGAGGCATACAGTTCGATGATAGTGTGTCATGAAAAGACCCATACAAATGGATTTAACATTTCATGGAATGAAGATTTACCCGAAGGATGAGGATTGAAAAGGTTGATAATGAGTTTTGATTGATCAGATAAGATCAAAGGGATAGCTTAAGAAAACTTCGTTTGATTGACAAAAATTTTTGAAGCTCCTAAACTAGGGGATATAGTCGAGTAAGAAGGATTTCTAGATAAAAGTGAAACCCTGAACTCTGTAAGGGTTCCTAATAGTTGGACTAACTTAAATGTTGGGAATAACATCCCCAATCAGGATGCCTACGGCTTTCCGTTGTCCTGGGCATGATGATATCCTTTGACTATAACCAACCTCATAACTAGAAGTCTTCCTTGAGCATCATGATCATGGCATATGGAGGCTTTATTTGGTTTTGAGGCAGTTTTAAATGCCTTTGTTAGTAATCATGGGTTACATCATGCTAGGGCGCTCCCTCTAGTCTCGGTGGGTATGTTATTTTTTTTATATGTCATATTCCTTAGAACTAACTAGGACACCTATTAAATTAACATAGGTTTCTATACTTGTACTAACCTTAAATAGGTCTACGATCAATAGTTCTAATGCTTAAGTTGGTTATCCTAGTGTTCGTGTCAGATCTGCCTAGATTTGGTTTTCATTTTTTATACTGGTGTGTTTTAAATATCATTTGAAGTTCAATATTTAATTTGTGTTTTGTTACAACTCTTAAGTTTGTCAGTCATGTTGAAAAATCAGGGGTTTTCTAAGTTTTAAGTTTGGTTTTATTTTTGAATTTATGGTTTTTTTTCTAGAATTTTGTAGGAAAAATCAACTTGTGAGAGGTTCTCTTCCTTCTTTTAGTTTATGTATTTTTTATTACTTTTATTTTATTTTTGAAACTACACATGGAGTGAAAGACATGAAACTAAACATGAAGTGACACAAACCAACATGTTCTATGAAACATAAATTTAGCCTTGATTAAACTTGGGTTGGGAATGAGTTGAGGCAAGCTAGGGTTCCAACTAAGGCCAACTTGAAATTGAACTTGGATATGATGTAGGGTCGGCTAGTCTAATTTTTTTGTTGACTTGGGTTGGACCTGCTTTGAACCTAGGTTAAACCTGGGTTGGACTTGGGTTGGTCCTGGGTTGGCTTGGGCTTGACTTGGGTTGACCTCGACAGAACATTGGTTGGACCTTAGTGGACGTGGGTTGGACCAAGGCTGGACCTGGGCTAGACTTGGACTCGATATGGGTTGACTTGGGTTTATCTGGGTTGGACCTGGGCTAACCGGGGTTAGTCCTGGGTTGGATATGAGTTGATCTGATTTGGACATGGGGTTTGACCTGAGTAGACCTGGTTTAGACTTGTATTGATCTGGGTTGGACCTTTTTTGACCCGGGTTGACCTGGGTTGGACCTGATTTAGATCTGGGTTGACCTTAGTTTTTCTGGATTGGACCTTGGTTGACTTAGGCTAATTCGGGTTGGACCTAAGTTGGATCTGAGTTGACCTAAGTTAGACTTGGGTTGGACATCATCTGACTTCGGTTAGATCAAGTTAAGGTCAGGTTAGAATTGAATTAGGTCGGGTCAAAGTGGGGTTAGGTTAGGTCAGGGTCGGCTTAGGTCAGGCCAGGGTTGGTTTCAAAACTAAACCAGGGTTATGTCAGGCTAGGTTCAGGTCAACGATGATTTGGGTTAGGTTGGGTTCGGGTCGACTTAGGTCGGACCCAAACCCAAGCCTAATTCAAGTCTATTGACTTGGGTTAAAAGTAACTAACCTGAGTTAACTTAAGGAAACAAACAAAAAAGATGGGGCCTCCTGGACAGGAGGCAGACCACATTAGTTTGTCATTGGAGGAGGAGGCTCAGACTTTTCTTAATTATGTGTACTCTTTTCTCTCTTCTTCATTATGTGTACTCTTTTCTGTGTTGAAGGTTGAATGTTGAAGACAATGGCGACGCCTCATGTGGAGAGGGTCTATTTATAGGTCGAAGAGGCGGTGACAGAAGCCTCTATGACCATCGATTAGGATGGTGAATCAACAGTCGATATCATTCATGTGGTTAGAACTTTGACAAGTAGTGGCCGATGAATCGACATATCGATTCGCCACCGGATCGGAGGAAAATCAACGGATGGCTGGAGTAGAATAAGGCCTGGCCTCGCCAATGTTGGGTGTGATCATGCTCGAGAACATTTGGGCCTAGGAACTCTTGGGCATGTCTACGCCTTGACCAGGTGTGACCACGTTGGTCCAAGAGCAGGGCGTCTGTGTGTTTCTTGAGTCAAATTTGTCTTGGTTGACTAAAAATGAGGTTAATAAGCCATAGTCTTTTTCAAGTTTGATCTAAGCAACATATATCACCATATCAGTATGAGTTTGGGGGATGAATGAAAGACCACCATTAAATCTAAAGGTAGGTTGTACGAGTGGTCGATCATGCTATTTGGATTTTCCAATCCACCAATCACCTTTATGAGGCTAATGAATTGGGTGTTGTAGACAAACATTGGAAAGTTCGTGGTTTTTTTACTTCAATGACATCCTTATCTATAAGAGTTCTGAGGGGGAGCACTTACAACATTTGAGGCAGATTTTTGAGGTTTTGGGGTTGAAGAAGCTATATGCCCATACAAAGAAGTGAGACTTCCTAACTACACAGGTATTTTTTTGGGTTACATTATATCCGATGCAGGCATTTGGATGGATCGTACGAAGATAGAGGTGATCGTGAGTTGGACACCCCCACATCCTTTACCGAGCTAAGGCAATTTTTATTGTTAACATCATTTTACAGACAGTTCATCAAGAGCTTCAACACCATTACAACTCCCCAAATAAAGATTTTGAAGGAAGAGAAGTTTTAGTGGACAGAGACAGTCTATTCCAATATTAATACCCTGAAGGAGAAGGTGACACATGCCCCATTGTTAGCTTTACTAGATTTCAACCAATTATTTGATATGGAGTGTGCCACCTCTAATGTGGGGATCTAAGCAGTGCTGAGCCAGAGAGGATACCCTATAACCTTCTTCAGCGAGAAGTTGAGTGGGTCCAGGAGAAAGTGCTCGACAAACAATAAAAAGTTATATGCAACTGTGAGAGCCCTCCACCACTAGAGTCACTACCTATTGATGAGTGAGTTCACTTTATTTATAGATCATAAGGAGCTATAGTTCTTGAGCAGCCAAAGAACGTTGAAGGGTAGGCATACTTTGTGGGTTGTTTCTGGCGTCATTCCAGTTCATGCTTAAGCATAAGGTCAAAAGTCCAAATCGAGTAGCCTGTCCATTGAGCCACCACCATTTGCTGAGTATCTGTCTACAATTTAGAGTGGTGAGATTTGAGGTCATGAAGAAGTTATACGTAACAGACGAGGATTTCAGAAAAATTTGGGAACATTGTAAGGAGGGGCCCACATAATCATGCCATAGAGATGATGGTTACTTATTTCACCAGAGCAAGTTATGTGTGCCCAGTTGTTCGTTGAGGGAAGCCATCATCTAGGACAGTCACAGTGTGGGACTAGTAGGTTCTTTTGGCAGAGAC
Source organism: Phalaenopsis equestris (assembly GCF_001263595.1). NCBI lineage: Eukaryota > Viridiplantae > Streptophyta > Magnoliopsida > Asparagales > Orchidaceae > Phalaenopsis > Phalaenopsis equestris. Next base: position 3,705,344 of record NW_018164549.1, on the reverse strand, counting down.
AAGACCCTCACGCTTGTGAAGAAATGTTTTTTATGGCCCTAACTGACAAGAGATGTGGAGTGATATGTCCAATAATGCAGAGTTTGTCACTTGGCCAAGACTCGACGACAAAATACATGGCTATACACACTGTTATTGGTATCAGAAGCCCCTTGGGTATACATCACTATGGATATTACGGTCGGTCTTTCAAGTATACATCACTATGGATATTACGGTGGGTCGTGGTTGTCTGATTCTCGAAGATGGTTCATTTTGTGTCAAGCCACAAGAAGTTGGGTGCGTCCCATGTTGCTGATTTGTACTTCAGGGAGATCGTGAGGCTACATGGAATACTATAGACCATTACATTTGGTAGGGACACCAAGTTTCCGAGTTACTTTTGTAGAACTTGTTGGGGAAATCTTGACATTAAAATCCAATTTTGCTCAGTAGTTCATCCGAAGACAGTTGGTCAGACGGAAGTGATGAGCACGAGTTTGGAAAAACTTCTTAGGTGCTTCATGGAAAGAACATCAAATAGTTGTACCAACTCCTAGCCCAGGTCTAATTTTCCTACAGTCGGTCTGTGAGCCAGACTAGAGGCGCACCTTTCCATATTATATATGGGCGCAATACACTCACTTTGCTTGAGCTAGTACCAATTCTGCCCATGTCTTTGATTAATGTGAATGTTGAGGTGAGGCCGTGAGGGTACATGAGATTCAAATGTTATACGAGGAGGTTGGGAAAGAGATCACCAGACAGAATCACAAGTACAAAACACAAGCTAATAAACCAAGAAAAATGTGACTTGAGGAGATCTAATATGAATCAGCTTGAAGAAGGAAATATTTCCTCTAGGATCATTCAAGAAACTCAAGCTGAAATTGATAGTTCTTTCAGGATCCTCAAGAAGATTAATGAAAATGCCTACAAGATTAATCCACGAGGGAATTACAACATTTTTGCCTCCTTCAACCCAGCAGATTTGACTACATATTATAAGAACACGGAAGCTTCGACAGATGAACTCGAAGCTCTCCAAACTCGAAGTATAACGTGGAGGTGAACCTCCCAAACCAGAAGGGGCGGATGCCTCCACGTAGAGGATTTTGAACTAGTTTAATTGAAGGAAAAGAATCGGTTGACCAGTCCTCCTAGGGTCCTGGGTTGTCTTTCAAGGGGGCTGGGGCCCCCTTCTATTACCTAGTACTATATACATTGTTTTCTTGGTGTTTAGGATTAGTTTACTTATGTTTGTTGTCAGGATAGTCATCAACATCTCTGATTCTCCCTCATATAGTTGTATCAAAGACGAGAAAATGCTCCAACTATAACTCATCCTTAGGTGATGTTTATCTGCAGTTCCCTTCACCTCTAACCATCATCCCCGCCTTCCCTACTTGCTAGTTCTTGTTGTCAATATGCCAAACTGGTTATTTCTGGCCAAGACTTAAATATATTATTTTTATAATAATAATAATAATAATAATAATAATAATAATATTTTTACATATCAACCATCTAAAACATTAAATATAATATTTTAACAACCCAAAACTTAAATATAATATTTTAACTACCCTAAACCTTGCAAAAAAAAACTTTTTAGGAGAGTGATTGTAATGAAAAAAAAATAATTAAAATATTATATTTAAATTTTGAGTGATTAAAACATCATATTTACTATTTTGAGAGATGTATATGAAAACCTCTTTATATTGAACCAAACAGTCCATGACCATAAAACTCAGTCATCTAAGCACATAATACAGTGTACAAAACATAACCATTAAAAGAATAAATCCAAATAATGTGATCATTAGTAAAGAATACAAAAACTATATATATAATATTACATTCTAATCCTTATTAAAAAGATGTACAATTTAATTAACAAGTCAACTAGCAGCACTTTAAAAGAAAAAAAAGAGATTTACAAACATAAAAGCTAAACTTCACAATTTTTAGATACATGCCACCTTATGCATACAAGAAAAAGGTGTATTCACCCTTTAAAAGTTAAATCAGTGGCATTTTTTATGTGATATGAAAGATTTGGGTAATATAAATATAGAAAGTAAAACTTTGATGTTAGACATGTAAATATATAAAATCTAAGATGTTAGTTCGATCGCTCATTTGCCCGAAAAAAAAAAAAAAAATACAGATTAAATGCCCCTTGCTTATCATTAGCCCAAATATAAAATATCACACTATAAAAACAAAATTTCAGCATTTAAAAGCTCAAAAAATAAAAATAAAAAATATGTTGGAATTTTCCCTCATAAGAATCAAGTAATCTACACATGCAATTACATAAGTTAATAGAGCAAAACAAGTGAACCAGACTTGGGCATAAGCGTGTAGCTTTCCAGTCTTTTTTTCTTTTAATTTTTTATTTTGGCCTCCTGAAAGGAAACTTTTTGTGCATGATGATATTTCAGGCTCTAGCTTTCAGCAAGAAGAGACTTCAAATTTTCACGGAATTTTGGAACAACATCAGCATTTATGACCATGACTAAACCCATTGCTCTATAATTCTTCACCTGCAACAAACGGCAGTTTTGGTCAAAACTGAAATTATTATCATTTTCAAATACAGAAAACCTCTAAAAGGACTATTTCAGTCCTTAACAGAGAGAATCATCACATTTTTTGTCAGTTTCGGTGCTTTAAAATAGAAAAATTTTACTCATTTAGCCGAATGTGAAAAGATTTGTACCAGTACAAGAATTAGTTTATGTATTTCATTCAATTATTTGTGCTGAATTAATACAAGTTTAGGAGAACAACTAGTAGTAAATTTTAAGGGATAGAAACTACCAATAAAATTTAGGAAGATTTATTTACATAACACTCAATTGCTATGTATTTGCATATATACCTAACATCTAAACTTCAATTTTTACATACATAACATATCCATGCATGAGAAGGAGTATTTCACTTTTTAAAATTTTTTGGGGGTATAAATATAAAAAGCAAAATTTAGGTAGTAGACATGTAAATACATAGGAATTGGGTGGTATGTAAGTAAATGCCCCTAGAATTTAATTATAATAGGATAACCCAATGACTAAAAAGGCGACAACAATGATCGCATGCATTAATGGGGAGGTCCTTCACCAAACAAGGAGAGAGAATAGATGGCAAGTTTGGTGGTAGCAAGATAAGCGCGAAGCAATTGGTGGGGGTTGACTATCAGGAGTAGAGAGAGAGCTCAGCGGACAGTGGAGGTTGGAATGTAGAGCATGATTGATGGAAGGCATGGAGAAATGCTTAAGTGTAGTTTCAAGATTGATTCCAACATGCCATCTCAAACAAATGAATTGATGTTATTCATTCCAAGCTTGCCTAACAATCTTTTAAGATTGTCCTTTACATTACAATCCATTAGTGATAATGTCTGCAAATTGCTCCCATGTGGTAATGAATAAATCCAAATTTGATCACTATCTAGCTCTTCTTTTATACAATATTTATCAATTTCATTATGCTCAAAAAGATCATATTACATGGGGTTATGTACGATATTGATGACTGGATTGTTAACATGATCCCTCATAAAACATCTTTCCATTAAATGTTTAAACTTTCCAACATGATTTTCAGCCATAAATTTTTTCATATTTCAAATATCATAGATCAACATATGACTTCTACGCTAGATTTTATTACCATTTTTATTTTTTGCTTCTCCATATCAAAAATTTGCCCACTAATAATGTCCAATATCTTGAAATTAACCTCTCATCAACCATAGACATTGTATATTTAGCATCAAGGTAGGATTCAAGTGTTAGATACCCCCTCTTTTTAAAAAAAATTCTTTCACCTATGATTACATTAAGATGTTATAAAATTTCTTGCATGGTCCTGTTGCAAGGGGTGTGGCAAGTCAATTTATGCAAAGTAAAAGGTGGTTCTAGTGTCAGTGTAAAAGAAAATAGTTCTAAAATAGAATTATTGGATATGATGAGGAATAAGAAAGGGCCATAAAACAAAGAAATATTAATTTGTAGATGGTATTTCTTTATTGGAGTAAGTGGAATCAATTGTGACCACTCGAAGTAACTCTATTCATATAGTCTTAGGTTTTTTAGGTCGAACCAAATGGACCGATGCTCATATACTCTGACAAATGAATCTTATGCAAACTCAATCATAAATAATATTCAATCCCATTAAGATGCGTGGTCTTTTAACAGATGATATATTAGATCACCCAGTCTCATGTATATTGCTCACATTGGTCAATCAACACGTGAGTGATTAGAAGTTAATTTAAGAAGTATTCCCATTTTCTTTCCAGAAAATATCTTATAAGTTCTACGACCATATGAAAACGATTGTTTTACACAACCCATGAACTTAAACAATTTGTTAAAATAATGTTTAAAAACATGAGAAGCATAAAAAAATGTAAAAATGTTTAAAAGAAGTTATATTGAAAAGAAAAATTATTTACTACTAAAAAATGGAATCCTATTTTCTCAATAATCACAATAAACCAAAAATAAAAGTCACACCAACATCTTCACATGGTTCACATAATTCACATGGTTCATATGAAATTGGCTATAGAGCATACAACCAAATGTATCATTAGCAGGCTAACATATCCAAGGTTATTGAACAATAGGCGCCACAACCCTTTTTAAACTTAAAAAAATTACAGCTACACAGCAAATAGTACTAACACTAGAAAGTCTCCCAAATATGAATACCTTAAATAAGTATCCATCTTTAAGCATGCAATCTTTACTTCTAGTAAACATATGGACTATTACTTAACTCTTGATAAATCTATCAAAAATCCTTTAAGCAGCATACTACTCTTTTATATGATCAAAACTAATCATCTTAACATGTATTATATATTGAATGACAAAAATTCTACTTAAAATATCAACAAAGTTTACCCTTTATTTTAGTTTAATGTTTAAATGCAAAAGAATATTCATGCAAAAACTCAACCCATATTATGTTTGTCACAACTTCCTTTTGGACATTAAAAATATCAATGCTCAATGATAGTCATTGTATTATCATACAAGTTCTTTAGGTAGCCAATAATACATAATAACAAAGCTCTTGCATAATTTCATAGAATTTCCAATCATGGGTTGGATATTTCTGTTTAATTTTACTTAATTTTTCACAAAAGAATGCAATGGAATGTCGCGTCAGACTTAACACTCCTCCAATATTGACACCAACCATATAAAAAAAAAATTTAAATGCCTTGGTAAAATCATTTTAAGTGCAAAAATGATAGGAAGCCTACGTGATCTCAACAAAAGCATAATTAACAAATTTAATCCCTAAAAATTTCCCTTTTTTTAAATAATTAGTAATCGTAACAAAAACAAAGCTAAACATTTTAATGAACTGTCTATTAAAAGTAGCAAAACCATATGAATTCTATGCATGTAAGTATATTTTGATAATTTTTAATTGCTTTAAACTTATCAAAATCAACATACAAGCGATATCCAAATTCTAAACACATCAAATCCTAAGAAAATCATAAATGGAGTCACAATAAAGCACTTCTTCACATTCAAAAATATATTTTATACTCGGCAAATCTCAAATATTCTCCTAAGATGTGTCAAATGATCATATCAAATAAAATATCATAAAAATAAATAACAAGAAATTTTAAAATTAAGGTTACAAGATATGATTCCTTTTCCTCGTACAAGTACTAGTTGCATTAGTTAGTCTAAAAGGCATACCAATCATTTATATAATCCATCCTTTACCTAAAACTTGACAATAGTCACTTCTCAAATCAATTTTAGAAAAACATACAACATTATGCAACACATATATCATATCATCTAAATGAGTTATAAAACAAAGTTATATTTAATGCTAATTATATTAATGGCTCTATTAATCACACATATATGCCAAATCTCTTCTTTTTTACATACAAGGACTTGAGCATTCCCTTATAAATCTCTTAAGTAATTTTTTCAGATGCATATTAACTTTAGTGTATTCTTTGGATTCATCCTACAATGAAGCAAGTTAGGAAAAGATGATCCACGAACTACATCAAGCATATAGTATATCCCACAATAATGATAATTCAGTAGAAAGCTCATCGAGATATCTTTAAAATCAACAAAAATTGATTAACATCGAGCAGTACATTATTCGGCTCAGGAGCTACAAAGGCATAAATCATACACTCCAACCTACTCTAGTTCTCAAATGCATGTTTACTAAGAATATGCAAAAACTTTTTGACTTCATTGGAAGCATTAGATTCTTTTGTAGATTTAAAATTACAATTACACTTTGCAGAATTCAAAATAACTCCTCTTACTAGTTTTTAAACATATGGATCAAAACTCATAAAATGGACATGTTAATTATAAAACCAAGGTCTGCCCAAAATAGCATGAGCAACAAGCATAATAAGTATATCACACCAGATTTTATCAATAAAGATAGCCAATTGAATAAAAACTAAACACCACTAAACATAGAAATATTAGTTTTAACTACCCATGCATACTTACATGTTTGATGATATGGTCCAAATTTCAAATTCAAGTGGTCCAAATAAGACTTATATATGACATTAATGCAACTCCAACAATCAATTAAAAGCTTGCAAAATTTCTCCTCATATTTGAAATAAGTTTGATAATTTGTAATTTTCCATTCAAACTCAAATTTCCTAAATCTAAATAGGTATCTGATGCAGCAATGCTTTGAAGCACGAGTTAAATACACAAGTATACGTGTCACTCAAGCAATATATGGATTTGAGGAGCTACAAGCTATTGCGGCTATCCAATCTCTTATGCACCCTTGGATGCTTGTGGCTAAAGGGCTTATCATTGAAGGTGATAATACTAACATCATTAACTACGTGAGGAACTTGCTCAACCAAGAGACGTTGAAGGATAACCGGAGTTGTGTGATGCTTTTAACTTTCTTTTTTTCTTTTAAACAGGTTGTTTTCCATTTTGTTCCTAGGGAGCTCAATTGGGCTACCCATTTTTGTGTCCAAAGGGCTTTTACACATAGTTTTTCTTTTGATACGGTCCTTGAATCATCAGAGCTTTCTGACATTCTCCGTGATGATAGGGCCTCTTTTGCCTAGGTCTTTTGACCTACTTCTGTCACTTTTGTACTTTTCTCCTTTGTTTAATGCAATATGCATATTTCAAGGTTTTGCGTTCGTGTATTGATCCCACAGGGAACTTGTTAACTTCCACAATGGATAAAATTTTTAGTTTACTAATCCTAGGTTTAGGTAAAAGTGTTATTTCACTAATCCTAAGTTTACTTTGAAGTGTTTAAATTTTTTAAAATTTCTAAATCCTAAATTTGCAAATGAAAATCTAACTATGTTTTTTACTTGTTCTAAAAAAAAAATCTAAAAACATGCTTCTATGAATTGGATAACGTGTATCCTCAATATTCTTCCAATGAATTTCCTCTACCTAATGTTGACAATCAGGGACAATTACCCCTTACTCTATTCCTAATTATAAGAAGCGTAGGAGTCTCATATTACGATAAAGTTTACTTAACCATGCAAAGACTCCCAAGAATTCTCTAACCTCTTATCAGATTGTAATCTTCTAATGATGATATTCCTATTTCACTGAGTGACAAAGTGTTAGGCTTCTAGTCAATGACAGGTTATAGATCACAAGGGTTTTTAATTTTTCAAGCAGCATAATAGAAAGTTAGGTTTGGAACCTTAACACACCAACGTGCAATAAACATAAAAAAATCTTAAAGAAATCTCATGGATTGAGTAAGATTCATCACACTACCAAATCAAAGTAGTATAAACACTTATTTCCTAAAAATATTTGAAGAAAAAAAAATCCATTGAAATTCAAAGTATGAGTTTATACAAACAAAATAAGATCAAACAAGAAATAATTGAGATCTAATAATAAACTCCCCTTTTTACATGTCAATATTCGCCTTGCTAGTTGCAAGATGGTCTTCCTAGTATAATTGAGATCTCAGCGTCTTCCTTATAAAACAAAACAAAAAAATTCACTAGGAAATTTTCTATAACACTTCTAGGTACAGTCAAGGAACAATCAGCTAATTGCATGGTCATAGTGGTAGGTTGAAGCTTTCTTAATCCTAGTCTCTTAAATACCGAAAAAAACACGAGGTTAATACTAGCTCTTAAGTGACATAATTTTTTTTCAGAAAATTTATCCCCTATTATGCAAGAAATGTTAAATCTATCTGTCTTTCAGTTTTTGAGGGAGTTTCTTTTAAATTATAGCACTACACTATTCAATTGATGTCACAGTTCCGAAAATTGAGAATTTACATTTCTACTTTAAATATTTTTTCATAAATTTCATGTAACTGGACATTTGTTTAAAAGCTTTTGTAAATAGAATGGTAATAACGAGCTTTTGGAACATTTCCAATAATCTAGAAAATTTTTGGTCCAATTTTTCTCATATTAATCTCCAAGGAAAGTGTGGTGCTCAAGTCCCTTCCACAAAGGTAAATGTATTTTGCTCAAGTTTTATGAAGATTTTTCAATTGATTTCTCAAACTAGGACTCTTCTGCTCTAGACTCTTCCCTTCCTACCTCCTCTAACTCCTTTCTACTTCTAAGTTTAATGGTTTTACACTGCTCACATCATGGTTCTTTAAATTCATCTGTGTTACTTCGTAACAACCTTTGGGGCCTATCACTCAACGACTTAATTAATTGCCCTTATTGTGTTTCAATGTTTCATATGATTGTTGCATGAATCTATATTTGATTTCCTATTTGTAATGCTAAATCTTCCAAAATTTTCTTTTTTCTTTAAATTGTGTACTTGACATGAATCCCGAAAGATAATTAGGGTCGGGGTTAGAGAAATTACTATCTTGATTGCTTCAGTTACCTAGGTTGTCTTGTTGGTTGCTAATCCATTGATCACTTCCTATACTTTGGTTGTTATTTCAGTTAAAATTAGGGTAATTTTTCTAACCAGGGTTGTAGGTGTTAGAATAAGGATTATTGGGTATATTATTGATAACATTTTTTAACACAACATGAGTACTACTAGAATCCACTAACTGCACATAGACATTCTCTTCTATTACTAGAGATCCTGGTGCTGGATGTAAGCCTAGATTGTCTAGATTCCTCAAAATAACTGCTACTTGTGAAGTCTAAATTACTAACACATCAATATCATGAACACTAACTACTCTTTTAGGATTGACTCTCTCGGAGGGTCATTGAAAATTATTGGTAATCATCTCTTGTATAAGTGTGTAGGCCTCCTCAAATAGTTTAGACATTAACAACCCCCCAGTTGCAGCTTCTATTATAGATCTCACAAATTTGACAAGCTCAATATACAAGGTTTGTATGATTAGTCAATCAGGTAGGGCATTGCACGTGCACTTCCTAAGAATTTCCTTAAATCTTTCCCAAGCTTTATATATGGATTTACCATCTAAGTGGGTAAAGAAGGTGATCATTTTTAAGCTTAGCCATTTTGGATGGAGTAAATACTTAGCTATAAATTTTTGGATGGAGTAAATACCGGCGACAACTTTCCAAGTGCTCTATCTTCTCATTCCTAGGACATGCGTCTCGGCACACAAAACTGGCGCTGAGGCACCTGAGGCTCTGGCTTTAGGCGCCCAAGACTGGCGCAGGAGTGTTGGTCTAGGACTTAGGCACTTCGTTTTAACTTCTTTTTCCCTATATTATCTTTATCACCCAAGTATATAAAACATAAAAATAACACAAATAAAAATAAAAAAAAATAATATGCCAATTTGATACACATCAGTATCACAGCTAAGCCTAAAGTATGATAACTCCACTTACTCTTTATTCCTTAAAACTCATATATATAATTTCTCAAAACAATGTTCCATTTTTATTCAGGATCTTCAACTTGAAACAAGATCCTATTATTATTATTTTTTCCTTACTTCTAATTCTATAGCATAAATCATGAAAAACAATAGCTTTTCCTTGCCCGATACAATTTTTCATTCCTATTTTGTCTCAAAATTTATATCTGTGTATGCGGGAGTAATTTACTATTGTTGTATGTCTTGTCATAAATAAATAGAAATCTTTTACTTTATCATGTTACTTTAATATTTTATGTTTAACCTTATGAATATTATAAAAAACAAATAATTTTAACCTTATGAATATTATAAAAAACAAATAATTTTAATACACACACACACAGAACACTCAAGCTTTGAAGCTTCATCCTCACTTTGTTTGGGCGTCAAGCAACTTCATTTAGAGAAATTCACAATACACATCTGACAATATGCTTATCCAATGTTTATCAAATTCAAACAGCCAATGAAACCAAATTAAAGCACGCAATCGTGCAGTTAGCAAACAATACCGCATAGTAGTTTTATTAATGCAACATGGAACTAGTGTATACAAAATAAGCTAACAGGGAAATCATATCAAGAAGAGATAAATGAAATACCAACAATGCCACATATCAACATCCAGGCGAACAGCATGAAGAGCTATCCTAAGTATAAAATCGACATACTCAAAATTTCATGCAAGAAACAATGATTGGTTTCATGATCTCATTAAGCCCACCTAACAGCAGGAGAAAATAATAAAAAGGGTGAAATCACTAAAAGGTAAAGCGCAATATAAACATACCTCGGGTGGAACAAACGGTGAAGAATGAAGACGAAATGTAAAAGAAAACGAACTCAGCTGAAATGAGATAAGTTTACTGATGAGTATATAAATGAGTGACAAGAAATTTTATAACAAATATAATTCATCTACCTCATGGAAAACTTCATCTTCCACCTTTAGGTAGATTATTGGATCTTCAGAATTATTCCTTTCTTTTGCATTGAGTTGGTTGGCATGTTTATTCTACAATTATAAATGATAGTAGCGTCAGCATAACGGGGAGATTAAGCTTTACAAAAAAAAGATAGTAAGCTTTACATACATACCACTCAATTCTTATGTATTTACATATTTAATGCCTAAACTTTAATTTTTACATACATGTCACCTTCCATATGCATGAAAAGATGTATTTCATTTTTTAAAAAAAGTTAAAATGATGGTATTTTTTATGAAATAGTGGATGGCATGAGAAACACCTCATAGATTCTAGTAACCAGCAAGTAGAACTTGAAGCAGAATGAGTCTCTAAGTTCCTTCGTTGGCTTCAAAAAAATATATGAGGCAATAGTCATTAAATCAGTTATCAATGAAAAATTGGCACCAAAATATAAGGAACGAGCAAGATAGAATATCACCATCCAACCTCATCTTCTATTGCCCAAGAAACCTCGTCAAAGAGGGCATCATATAGTGGGGGCACCAGCTGGTGCGGGCAGTTCACAAACCTCTGAGAAACTAAAAGACCCACATCGTCTGCCTGCTGCTCCAGCAGCACTTTCAGCTTCCTTTTCACGCTCTCATCACCACAAACACCGAAGAGAAACTCCTTCAGCTCCCCCATGCATTGATGCTCCTGAAGAAGAATTTATTTTCAGAATACAAAAGAAACATAAACAATAGAACCTGTGTCTCAGCAAAAAGACAGCTTTGTTCATACACTATATCGCCCAAAGTTAAGGGCACTAATGACAGCGTACAAATCTTCTTTGCCACCTTCTTCAACTTCATCATTCCCATCCAGTTTCACAACAGTCCCGACAGTTGTCTGCCCAAGAATCAGATCAACGAAGCCACTGAGATCCCACACCTTTTCATCAAGGTAATTTTGGAGCAGAAGCTTCACACCATGGAAATCCCCAGGCTTGGGGTCAAAGAATCCGAAATCCGCTTCAACGATTGTGCCCTTTTTACCAAAAATGAGTGGCAGAAAAATGAAGCATATGAAAAATCCAGAGGCAACAAAAAAACATAGTTTGTCTCTTTAAAGCTCACTTCTTGCAGATGTTCTTCTTCATCGTCATCGTCCGACGAAACGGATGACTCCACCGGTTTGATTTTCGAGGGGCGTTTGAGACCTGCACGTCCACTCTGTGCTGCAAAGTAGAATGAATCAAAGAAAAATCTTAAGAATATAAGCTATAGACAGATGGAAATTAAAAAAACATACCTGCCGCTTTAGTTCTGCCTGCGGAGGCCAACTGAGTAAGATAGAGAGCGCGAGAGAAGGAAGAAAACAAAGGCCGTCTGAGAAGGCGGCAGTGCTTAGCTGATCGCCGGAGCCGTACCATCGCCGTTAATTGCGGAGGCGCGCCGTTAACTGCCTGGCGGGAGTCGGGGTTTATTGAATAATAAAGCAGTTTTGCCTTCCTCCACCAGTTTAAGCAAAATTTATACAGGATTCATGTTAAATCCTACCAAACGGCACAAAACGCATTCGTAAAGCCTACAGGTTCTTAAGGACCTGTCTTGTAAGGAATTTAGATCAGGATTTAACCAGGACTTCTGGACAAAATAAAGCTGCAGATTTGAGAAATCCGGATTTCAAGGATTTCGGCCTTAAATCCAGGATTTAGTGAATCCGGGATGGGCTTTCGCGCGAAAAGGAAGATGTGAATTTAACTTTCGGTAGGAAAAGGGCGGCAAGAGGAGAAAGATAGGAATTCTGTACACCGCGATACCGTCGCTGCCTTCCCAGCTATCTCTAATCGCATCTGTCTCATAAGAGTTTGGCCACGAAGGAGATAGCTTTGCGCGACACCAAGAATCCAGGGGAGGGGGAGGGGCAGTTTGGCCACGAAGGAGATAGCTTTGCGCGACACCAGAAATCCAGCGAGGGGGAGGGGGAGGAGGAGGGGGAGCAAGCTAGGGTTTTTGGGGGACGGGGGTAAGCTTTTCCGGCCAAGAGGAGATAGGTTGGTAATTTTATTTTATTTTTTATTTAAGTTAATTGTATTATTTTAATTGAGTAATAATTAATAAATTATTATATTGATAATAATTTAAAAACGTTAGATATATTTAATGAATGGTATGCTTGTAAATCTCCCAAGGTAAAACTTATTTAGGTACTCTAGCGCTATAAATGAACCAATGCATTTCTCTTAAGTTCCGTTTGTGACGGCTGTAGTTTTTTTAGTTTTTCAGCTGCAGCTGCGTTGTCCTAGAAAGCTGCTGCGGGAAAGTTGGTTGTCTGTTTGGTGCAATTGTGGGGCTGTTGTTTCTGGAGAAATAATCATGTTGCGTCTGTTTGTTAAAACTGTTTAAAAATTTTTATGTATATATATGAAATTGATTAATATATATAAATATACAAAATTTATCATTGTTATTGAATAAATTTGAATAAATTTAAGTATTAGATATGTTTATATATGAAATTGATTAATATATGTAAAAAATTTAAGTGTTGAATAGATAAATATATGAAATAGATGACTCGTGAAAAGGATTGTATTTAATTGGGTAGCATATATGTAATAAATATATTTTCTCTAAAATATTGTAAAGGAACAATATTTAAAAAAAATGATGTTTTGTTCATCTTCTGAAATTATTTATATATTTTTATTATGGAATTTACACCATTCTCGCGGCTTGTAGATAAATGATGCTTCCACCTCCCTACCCTTCTCGTGGCTTGGAGATAAAAGATCATCTGACAGATTCAGCAGTGAAGCTAGAGAATGTCAGAGCAACGAAAATACATGTTCTGATCAAATAAATCCCAAATTCAGCCATCACCAAAAATGAAGATCAAATATCCTTTCAAATGAAATACCAATACAGATCAAATAATTGCCAAATTTAGTCTTTCACACCCGTAATATGATCTATAGCCCAGCCAACAAAATACCAGCTCTGATCAATTCACAGATATTAACAAGAATGCTAAAGAACTATTGCCACAACCCCCATCCATCAGCTTGTTTTAAAATGCAAATCTTCCATCAATTGACTAGATCAAGCTGAAAGCCAGAGCAGCCAAAAATATGAGATCCACCAAGAAAAGAGTGAGATGGGAGAAGCGAGAAAGAGATACTTTAGATCCATCAAAAATAATGGAAAAGAGGGAGATGAGATAGATGGGAAAGAGAAAAGGAAGAAGACTTCCAAACGCTAAAAGCTTCCTCACATTTTTTTCTTCAATAACGGAAGACCCATCAGATCCACAAAAACAAGTGAAGGGAAAGGTTAGCCATACCTCATTTCGTTTGTTCAAGGTTAGGGAAGAAGAAGGCGCAGAGGATTCAAGAGAGAGGCAGCGTGCTTCCAGCTAGGGCAGAAGAGAAAAAAATGCGGGGCAAAAGGTAATAGTAGCGGGGCGAACGCGAGGCCGTGGAGTTAACTCCGCCACCTTCTCTCCCCCAGCTTCTTCGACGTGGGGCTGCAAAGCTTGTAACCAAACATTTTTTACATTTTTTCGCCGCAATTATGGGCCGCGCCCCCGCCCCCCTAAACGGAGTCTTAGTAAACAAAAAAGTTTGAATATTTTTTGAAAACTCAAATATTAGGTGAATCAAATATGAAGAGTCTAACTCTCTTTTTAAAGATCACAATCAAACTCGTTTATTGTTCAATAAATAACCTCTTAAATGCTCTATATTTATATGTTTATTGTATAAATAAGACTTAAGTAAGTTTTTTTTTTCGAGAAATGTTACCCTAAATGTGCAATCTTTGCTGTTCGAACTTGTTGCATCATGAGGAGAGATTACACCATCAACCACTACCATGAATAAGTGAAAAAATGATTAGAGCTTATTTAATTATATGTTCAATAATAATATATTGTAATTTAATACTTATATGCATATAAATTTAATATAATTTCTTATTATTTTTATTTTAATGAGGTTGTTTGTTAAAACTTATTAATATTATTCCGTTGTTTTAAAAACTTAAATATCTTATATATTTAAGTTAACATATATAATAAATTATTGAATAAATTTTAAATTATTAAAAAATATATCTTATATATACATTATTAAAAAATAAGTTTCCAAATTTAAATAAATAAATTATTGAATAAATTTTAAATTATATATATATATATATATATGTTAATTTAAAATTTATTCAATAATTTATTTATTTAAATTTGGAAACTTATTTTTTAATAATTTTAAATTTTTAGCATATTTACAACAGTTATACAAAAAAATAGATTTCAAATTAATTTTTTTATTTTATATAAAAGATGATGCACTCGTTAAAACTCTAAACTTATTCAATTAAGATGAAAAATCTAGTACTCAGCATAAACAAACTTGAACTATAGATGAATAACTTATGATTTGACCGAGCCAAATTCAATCCACGACAAACTCAAGTTGACTCGATTACAACCCTAAGCTGCTCTTTATTTTTAAAATGTTTAAAATTTTAAATATTTCATTTATAATGTAAATTTAAATTGTTTATAAAGTATTTCAAATACTTACACCAAAGACAACAAATTACAACAGATGACAACTGCCATTAATTTTAATGAATCTATATAAGATGTTTCTGTGTTTAATTATTGATACGCCGTCAACAAATTTTCATCACTCGACGGGAATTTCGAGACAATCTTTTTAGCAAAAAACATTCAAACTTCAATCAAGAGTCATTCAGAGCTCTGATTTCAGTAAACTTATAGTCAAACTGACTGGCTCGATGAGACAGACTCAATGATATCAAAATTAGTCCAACCCGAGTCAAATCAAGCTCAGATCAAGGCATTAAACCACTCTTGGAAGATTTTTGTACATATTTAAAATGTTAAACGAATGTCGAATCTAGTAAGTCTATAATCAAATCGAGTGTCTAGATAAGAAGAATCCAACGAGCTTAAAATCGTTCAATTCCAACATCATTAAGACACTCAAATATCCATCAAATAATGTTTGATCATACTAAACTTTCATGACCTTCTGATCTAAGTGGTCAATATTTCAACATTAATTGCATCAAAAACGCTATAAATAAAGACCCACCCATCTCATGAGGGGAACAGAGCATGAAGCCTGAACAAAAGCTTGAAGTTTTGAGGAGTTGAAGCCCAACGTCACTCCAATCGCCGTTGATCACAGTTGACAATCGTTGACCACCGTTGGCCTCCATCAATCAATACCGTTAGTTGTCGACCACCACCTGTCGGCCTCCACAGATCGCCATCGGTCTCCTCCCACTTCTTACAATAAGTTCATTCATTCGTGCACCGATATTGTAATTCTGAAGAGTATTAATCAAATTCCCGTCTGTGGGACGAGGAACTGTATATGTAATATCTAAGTTATAGTAAATTTCTTCAGTTGGGCTAGGCCCTCTAGTTTTTTTTTCCTTTCTGGGTTTTCCACGTAAAAACTTATGTTGTCAATACTAGTTATTTTCTCTCTTATAAGTGCATGTTGAATACTCGTACCACACTAAAACGATAATCTACTATTCTACTGCTGCAAATTTTCTTGCGGATATCAATTATAAGAATTAATTCACTATTGTTTAAAAACAATTGAATGAAAATTATTTTAATTGATTGTGATTTGAAAAATGTTATTTTATTTGAGAATAAGTTTATTTTAGTTTTTTTTTTTGTATTGCCGGTTGATTTTAAAAATATATTTGTTGAATTTAATATTTTTTTTGGCTAAAAATAATTGATACATTTTTTATCATACTCAAAATAAATTTTAGATGGTTTCGAATATTTTTAAAAATATTCATATATTAATTAAATATATCAAATATAATTTATTTCAAATCAAAATATACATAAAGTAAATAATAAATAACAAATAAAATTTATCCTCAACAAATTATCTCAAATTAAATGTATAAATTGTTGGAAAAATTCTGTTTACATTGGTGCCCTCTACCCTAAGGAAAAATATTTCATCAGTACTGCGCACGTGGAAATGCGGTGCGTAGCCAATAAAATCACGCCACGTGCGACAAGAGAAAAAAACGGCGCAGTAACACGGGGAATATTCCCCCCCCATGTTATTCATGTGTTATTGTGTGTTATTCATGTGTTATTGATGTGTTATTCTGTTATTATAACTTCAAAAATATTCTCAAAATACAATAACACATGAATAACACACAATAACACTTGAATAACACGGGGAATATTCCCGACAGAGAAAAAAACGGCGCAGTAACACGGAGAATATTTTTTTCCCGTGTTATTCATGTGTTATTGTGTGTTATTCATGTGTTATTGATGTGTTATTGCGTTATTATAACATCAAGAATATTCCTAGGACACAATAACACATAATAATACACAATAACACATGAATAACACGGAAGGGAATATTCCCCGTGTTACTGCGCCGTTTTTTTTCTCTATCACGCAGGGCGTCGTGGCGTTATTTCATTGGCTACACATATTACTCTACGTGCGTAGTACTGATGTAATATTTTTCCCCGAACTCCCGAAGCTCCTCTTCCCGAGCGAAGAACGTCTCGCATCTCATCCTCTTCCCGAACGAGATCGTCTCGCATCTTTGCATCTCCTCCTCTTCCCGAGCGCAGATCTTCTCGCATCTCCTCCTCTTCCCCAACCCTCGATGAGGTCCTCTTTCCCAACCTTCGTCGAGGTCCTCTTCCCAAGCGGTAAGAATTTTTATTTTCCTTTCACTGCATCGGATCTAAGGCATATTTCTTGAAATTTTTATTTGAGAAGGGTATAATGCATCTTCCCATATTATTCTCATTGAAGACCTCACATTTGCCCTCCTTTTTGTAGAGTAGGGTGTAATTTTGAAGTAGATGATATCATGATTTTATTTGTTATGTGCTATAATGTGAATCCTAACTCATGCATGACTCATAAGTTTATCATATGTAATAGATCAATTAGGCTCTATTAATCTTGGGTAATTATCTAAAAGAATAATCATTATATTTAATCAATATCATTTGATTGCTCCCACAATTCTGTCCATATATAAATAAAATATGTTCATTTAATAGAGTAAAGAATTGGTTATTCACATTATAATAAATTTCATGTCAGCACATAGATGGGGATTATCAAAATTTTTAATTATTGGACTTGATGGGTCCATATATTGCATACAATAGCAAACCCAAAGTCATATGATTGTATATTATTATTTGGCATAGTGAATGTAAGAATAATTCCATGTTGCATAAGAATAATTCCTTGTTGCTCGAGTAAGGGAAATCATGAGATTGAGCATCAAGATCAATTTTTTTTATTATGGAGAATTGTTTTAGAATTTTCTGATGATAACACATGAACAAAATATATGTGTCTCTATATTTTTTTCTTTCTTTTTTTCTTCAAAGATTCCCAATACTCCCATGGCAGTTATAACAAAAAGGGAAATGGGTGATGAAGAATATATTTGTGCATTTATTGATTTAAAACATTCTTTAATTAGCCTCATTCTTCCAAGAATCCAAGTTCTAGAAGCACACTCTTCCAAACTTGCCAATAGCTTCCTCCATCAAAATCACACCTACATTAGCTGGATGGCGCCGATTTGTTTCTAGGCTTTCTTCTATAGTGATTCATCCTCTTAAATTTCCTCACAAAAGCATGATCTAAAATTTACATCTAATCACCATCACCACCAGTTTCCTTCGTTGAATGCATATGGATAAATTCTTCCTAGGATTCTTAAAGTAGAAGTAATATGCTATATGTAAAGTTAGGTCGTGAAGATAGTTGATTCAACACAATCAGAGATCCCTTATCAGTAATTCATAAATTGTGAATTGTGGTGTCCAAGGATAACTTTATAGCCCTACGGCTAAGAGAAGGAAACTTTAAATCCTATGACTCTTATGTAGGTATGAAGATTAGAGGTAGGACTTATACTTACCAAAGTGGCAAGGAAGCCGCTATAAAGCTGAATAACACTGTCACAAAGGACTTATTTCTTGTTTGGGTCAGGGAAGCCTCTAACACCCTAGGCGTGCTAGAGAACCACCTAAGTAAAAATCTACGTTGGGTCATTCGGGTCGAAGAAGTACATGGACTTCTCATTGGGACATGCAATATGATGCAGTTTTCTAAAGTCTTAAGCATGACAGCTCTATTAGACATTACTTGGGTTATGTTCATGCTATGTAACTCATTTAAAATCTAACCCGAAAGCCATACAGAAAAGTAAATATAGAATTTGAAAATCTTGAAATGTTTTAATCCTAAATTTTGATTACTCTTAATCTTTTATTAGGATTTTATAGAAAATTTATAATTTTATGTTGTTAGAGAGCCTAAATTATGTTCACATGATTTCTAAACCAACCACAAGAAAATAACAATGAAGCCAAGTCAATCACACTACAAAAAGTTAAAGCACACTAATTATAATAACTAAAATGTCAGTGCATTGGGTCAGAAACATATCTCAGAAAAGAGAAAAGGTGGTCAAAAACCACATTTATAAGCCATGTCCTAACTCTATATATAAATGAGATTTTAGATTAATTTATGGGAAATGAACTTGTATATCCCGATCCTCGTCACGCGGTCTAGCCTGTCAGGTGTCTCGGGTCACGTGCCCATACTTTACTTGTAATACAATACTCAAGCCTATGAGACTCTAAAAGATACACAATAGAAGTTAAAAAAAGACCCGACCTACAAAATAGTGGAGTTAACTCAAATTATAGGCATGCAATGAAGTAAAACATGTCAGATGAGAGGAGAGCTAAGCAACACATGCATAAAAGATGTTAGTATAAATTATTAATGCTTCTCCATGTTGGACATGGCTCCTTGCAAGAAGATTGCTCCTAACATACTAGTGCACATGTCTCACACCCAAGTAAACACAAAAAAAGTAGCACACAAAATAATGCCTCGATAAGGCAATCAAACCAATAGAAAACTATAGTCATGACATCGAAAAGATTACCTAACACCCTAATCCTAGCCTAACACACCATCTAACTTATAATGACCTAGTCACAGTATCTAAGTGTGTGCAAGTGTGGATGAAGGCTAGCATATATTTTGAAAAGAAACCATCCAAAGGATCCATGAATTTAAAGAGGTGTCACCGGATGCAAGTTTTATATGAATAAAAGAAAAGCTTTAAAAAATATCAACCTAATATATGGTATAAGCTAAAATGCATAAATTTTTTTATATTTTTAAAATAGGTCCTAAGAGAGGAAAATACTAAGTGTCACCTACTAGACCCCTTGGAACCATAGCACGACATACACTTAGCGATAGCTGGTATTGCCCACCAAGACATCTCGTGGGCAATACTCGCTAACACAACATGATCAACAACGAGTCACTCAACTAACGAGCTAGTTTCTTTGTCGAGATGTTCAAGAATGCGCATGCAGGTGAAAAGTGATTCAATGCATTATGAGTGCTCTAGCGAGGTAGAAGTGACCACGAGATAGCAAATATTTGTTATAAGTATACGAAAACATATACTAATGATGAATGCATTGACATTTGAAAATGTGAATGTAAAGCACATCACATGGGTTATGTGGTACTTGGCTACCAAACTATAAGACTTCACATGGGAGAATTACACCTTGCTCTAATAACAACCAAACATGCAAGAAAGTAACATGCACATGCAACACATATGACATACATATGACATACCAAGCTAGTGCTATGGGCAACATGACTTGTGCCAGAATGGATTCAGAAACCTTTAAAGTGTGATCCATTTCAAGTGGTAGCCATGTGCCCAAGCGGACAAATTTTGTGCACTTGGAGGATTCAAAGGCCTTTGAGACGTGAACCATGTAAAGTGACATGACGTGAGAGACCTATGATACATATGAGTAATTCCATAGGAAGAAAGGTGTCGTAGTTCTCATTAGGGAGAATTATGCACTGAGTAGGCTTGATGTGCAAGCCGTCCCAAGAGAAGACACGTGAGAGTCGAAGATGAGTTTGCGAGAAGGAGTTACTCAAGAAAACGCCTACAAGAGTATGGAGCGGTGCCGTAGAAGGTGAAGAAGTGTGATTCTTGTCAGGGGAGAATCACACAATGGGCAGGCTTAGCGTGCAAGCCGTTTTCATAGGAGACATATGAGTGTCGAAGATGAGTTTGTGAGAACAGTGACTGAAGTGCAAACCACAAGCGTGTGAAATGCAAGCACTCAAGATGCTATGCAAGAAAACATGCAAAGGTTCATGAGTGTAAGTGCAACACAATGGTGATGTGGTGCATGATGGCATATGGATGTCACGAGGTAGGCACAAAGTAACCTGCCAAAATGGGGCAGATGCCCACTATGAGCATATGAGGGCATATGCTTGCAGGTGCATAACAAGGTGTGAGGTGCGAATGTATTTGCGTAAGTAGTATGAAATAAGCATGCAGTAATGCAGCATTCACGCATAAACAATCGACAAGATCAGACCTGTGGAGGTCGGTCGGTTGGTCAAAGCGACAAAGGTGGTCGATCAAACTGAAATAGACGGTCAATCGACGAAGGATGGTCAATTGATACCACTATGTCGGTGGTGGTTGATCGATCAAATAGAACGAAGATGGTTGATTGGGCAGGCATGGGTGACCGATCAGTGAAGGATGGTCAATCGATATAATTGGGCGGATGATGACTGATCGATTGAACAGATTGAAGAGGATCGATCGAGCCAGTGTGGCTGACTAATCAACAAAGCATGATCGATTGGTACGACAAGGCCGGTGGTGGTCGATTGATCAACTAGACCAAAGATGGTTGATCGGGCATGCATGGGAGGTCGATCAGTGAAGGACAATTGATCGATACGATCGGGCCTATAGCAATCAATCAATTGAATAGATTGAAGATGGTCTATTGAGCCGATCAAGCTAGTGGCGGCCGATCGGTCGAAGCGACGGGGGTGGTCGATCAAATCGATTAAGCGGGCGATCAATCGAGTTAATGGATGGCGGTCGGATGAACCGACTAGACCGACAACAACCCATCGATCGAGCCAACAGAGGGATAATCGATTGAGCTAGTAGGGTGGACAATTTATCAACAAAAACATACAAAAACATGAAAGTTTTGATGCAATTTTAAAATTCATGGAATGCACACAATGCGAATGCGAACACATGCATAAAATGGAAATTTGATCATGCTCAATTATGAATTTGAACTCATCCTAAAGACCTCATAGGCTCCTTGGGTAGATGATGGTGAGGTGTATTAATGCCTTATTGTGTGAAGCAACAAGATGTCCACCTCTATTTGCACCACAGGAGATGGGAATCTCTCACGCAGAGGATTCTCCATGATCGAGAGGATGAAGATCAAAGGAGTCTCTTCGTCTTCTCGGTCGGCAAGTTTCAAAGGTTTCAAACGTCCATCTAGATGAAAACATCGTAATAAATAGAGGGATTAGTACAACCTTTGTCTTCAAAATTTTGAAATTCAAAAAAGAAAGAGTAAGTTTCACTCTTGGATTCATAGAGGAATCACAAAGCAGTTAATTTTATGAATTTTCCTCTATGCAAAAAAAAATCCAAACCTAAATCCTCTAGCATCCAGACTTAGAGGACTATAGGAATGAAAAAAGCAAGGTTTTTTAGAGATACTTACCCATGTGACAGTTGATCGAAGTGTTCTTTTTAGTTGTCCACACCGCGACATTGCTAGGACGAAACTCTCCTTTGTCTTAGAAGAGATGACACTCTCCTTGTCCTCCAAAAGTAGCTTCTTCAAGAAACTCCCTCACACACTCAAGTCTATGGTGGAGGAAGGGGAAATGAAGGAGAAGAAGCTATTCTTTTGATGAAAAAGGAAGAAGAAGAAGAAGAAGAAGAAGAAAAAGGGAGTTGTAGGATGCTGGCCCCTTTCTCTCACCTTTCTCTACTGCTCTCAACCTCAAGGAAAACTAGCCTCCATGCTTTCTCTAGCAATAAGAGGAAGAAGAAGCACTCGAGGGAAGAAGATTACTAGCCGTCCAAGCTTTCTAGAGGGAACCAAGGAAGAAGAAGCTCAAGCTCTCTAGAGAAGACCAAAGTGCTAAAGATCAATTCTCTTCATAGGAGCTAAGGAAAAGAACTCTTCAGCTCCAAATTTCCTCCTTTTTGTCAAAAAATGGGCTGCCACCCCTCCCAAGAACCTTCTAAAGGAGGCCAAAAAAGGTTTCATCAATCCATTTTACCTCCACTATAGGAATATCTCCACACAATCCAAGAAATCAACACTTTTTGGCTACTTAGGGAGGTGTGTCAGGTGAACATTTTGAGAAAAGGTAGAGCAGAAACTGGCATAGCGCCTAGGCACTAAACTTGGCACCTGAGAACTGGGTCCCTGGTGCCTGAGCATTGGGTCCCTAACGCCTAAACATTGAGTCCGGTGCCAAGACGCACCCCCTCCCTTTCCCCAAACAACTTTTTGCGGTTTCAATTTCGGGATGTTGGTGGCAGCGGCCTGAAAATGGTATACCAATGAGGCAATGATCCAAAGGAAATGGTCATGTCGTGGCGGTAGCTGCCCAAAGAGCCAGGAGGCAGTGACCCAAAGGGATGTGCAACTAAGCAAATAACAATGATCATGCAAGCAAGCATGTTCTAGAGCTATTTTGGGTGCCTAGGTGCCCGGGATTGGTGCCTACTTTCCGTTTTCTTGGTTTTAAGCCCCGTGGGGGCTATACTAGGCACTTAGCCTCGATTTTCGCCTTGAGTTTCCGACGAAGGGTTTTGGCGATCGGTAAGCTACAAAAAAAATAAATATGACTAAAATATATTCTCATAACTTCAAACATAAGCATTTTTATGGGCATTAATTTAGAGATTTTAATACCAAAAAATGCCCCAAAATATTATGCTGGTGTGTTATTCTAAACCATAATTCTCTCGGAAACACTTCCATAACATATGTAATGACATCTAACATGTGTGACATCAAAAATTGATATCAATAAAGGATCACAAACAAATGTGCTATGTCACCGAGGCATAGCGCACTTGTTGAAAGCAGCCAATTTTTTATTAAACTAAGGTTAGTTATGGCGCTAACGCAACCAAGTTAACCAAAGAAAGGACTAAATAAACTTGGAAGGAAAGCCTTCAGACTCATATTCAGTCTTAGAAGGTGAGTTCAAAGGCCGCGGAGGCATGGCCCGAAGAATGAGTTTAGAGGCCGCAAGGGCATGACCCAAAAAAAAAAAGTTCAGAGGCCACAGGGACATGACTCAAGAGGTGGGTTCATAGAGGCATTTTTTGTCGTTTGGCATAATTTAGCTTAAATCTTACATAAATCTGTACCAAACAGCTGCTAATTAAACTCATTCTCTAGTCTCATCCACAAGAAAAATATCAACGAAAAAAAACATATAACAAGGTAAATCCTCATGTAAATGTCAAGTAAGAGCATCCATAACTAAAACACAAGGACGGTTGGCCATACCTGTGAGCGTCGGAGCGGTGGAGTTGTCGGAGCTACGTCGCCGGGGCACGGAGTCACCGGGAGAGAGGACGGGAAGATTAGGGCACGAGGGAGAGACCGAGACCGAGACCGAGGGGGAGAGGATTAGGGCAAGACTGGGGCGTTGCAATTTCCTCTTTATAAGGGATTATTTCCAATGACATACAAACGGCTTAAAATTCGTCAGTTATTAGCATTAATACCGACGACAATTGTTGTCGCTTATTAAGAAACCTCGTCAGTTAACATTCCGCCAAATATCGGGTTCATAAATAACCGACAAAAGAAGGTTGTCAGTTATTATTTGTTTATAACCGATGGTATAATGCATCTGTAATAATAAAAATCGTAAAAAATAAGTTTACTATTGGTAAGTGACGGCATGTTATGTTATGCCGTCAAAAATAACTCGTCACAAAATCATTATAAAACCGTCGCAAAATAAGACATTTTTACCGATGTAAATTTAGACCGTCAGTTTTACCGTCAATTTTAGCGCTTATTCCTGTAGCTGTATTTAGTTATGACCCAAAATACCTTGTGGGGGTCCTTATTTCATATAGGCTTAGACAACTAATTGTACACATCATAGGGATCATTCCTATCTCTCGCACATTCTCCTGTGCTTTATTTTGTGCTTTATGGGATAGTCTCAAATTCAACAAAACATGTGTCAGCTTGGGATGGACATTATCTTTCCATTCCATGTATGATATATGTAATTAATTTTATCAAAGAAAATCTCAAACGGCAAACACCAAATCTTAAAAATGTAATGAATTCTAATAAGTTGTGAAATGCTATCATAACCTTTGGCTCATCTGTGAGAAAATTCCAATATGTGGCTTCGCCTGTTGGTTCTGTTTACAAACTTTCAACCAGAATAAAACGAAACACCCAATACAAATCACAAGACTATAGCCCTCTGAGACCTTGCTACAGTAACAGCAACTGTATCATCTAAAGCTTTCAAAT
The DNA here is from genome assembly GCF_001263595.1 of Phalaenopsis equestris. Lineage (NCBI taxonomy): Eukaryota > Viridiplantae > Streptophyta > Magnoliopsida > Asparagales > Orchidaceae > Phalaenopsis > Phalaenopsis equestris. The sequence goes on along the minus strand of NW_018164549.1, from coordinate 3,680,077 downwards.
TCCTTCATCCTCAAGTCTTCCAAATTCCTTTTAGCAGATCCTTCAAAATAACCTGTATTGCATCTTCCTCCCTATGTACAAACAGCTCTGTTCTTCCTCGCAGCCTCACCTTCCTAATCTCTTCAAAAGCATAGCATACATGAGCTCATTCCATGCATCAGGAACCCCTGGAAGGCACCAGTGGCTGCAATCCTGGCTCGCTCCCAGCCTTCGCTTCTCCTCTTTGAAGCGGTACTTGGAAGGATGCGCTTCCTTCCTGTAATCTGTCATCCTTGTTATGTTGAGATACAAAACTGGAGTCTTCATTTCTCTTATAACCAGCTCTACTATTTTCAACAGGTTTGGGTATTTTGCCAGATGCCTGTCCTCAAGAATAGGTGAAGTCTCTCCATCACAGCTGCCACCGGAGTTCCACTGTCCACCTCTGGAAGATAAACCAAGGAAGCACCAGTGAGCTCCATTCTAGCTTATTTCTCTTTTTAAAAAATCAGCTTTTTTAGTAAAATTACCTGAAGTGAGACCAGGAGTATCCCCTGAAGAAGACAATGGTGCGTTTAGCGTCAATATGCTCATCCACCCACCGAGCCCAGGTAATCAGCGCTTTGTGATAAGCCTCATCAGCACTGAGCTTCTTATGAACATGGTCGCCTTCCTGGTAGAAGTCCACCCTGCAGCAATTCTGAAGCTTCAGCTAATGAAATTCTTACATATGAAAAAATCAGGGAAGAGATACAGATTCAATAAAGTTTCACCCTTTAGAAGTCTTCTCATGCGTCCACCAGTGTGCAGTGTTGAATATAATCACGTCTGCTGTTTTATACAACGAAGAGGTATTGTCCATCATGTCCAGCCGAAGGGTCTCCTTTCGGCTGCCATTGGAGCTCCGTGTCTCCCATTCCTGGACTAGGAATGGAGCTCGAAAGAATTCGATTGTACAGTTGTATTCCTGTGAGAAAGTTGGTATATGAAGGTGAATTTTTTATTGTCGGGAGAGCTAAAAAAGGAGGTTTGGGTGCTGACAGTATTTCTGTAGGCATAGAAGTTCTCGTTTCTGAAGCCATTCTTGCCGGTTATGTCATGAACTCCATTTTTGTTGTTTAATGAATTTCTGAGGATGCAGAGTAGTGATTCCCACATGTTTCGATTCAGAGAATCGCCAACAAAGGCTAGTCTTTTCCCTCTCAATATCTCGAGCAGGCTTCTTCCTTCTAGCCTGAGAGGCAGAAAAGATGCATGGAATAAGAAAAGGAGTATTTACAAACATACCACCCAATTCCTTATGTATTTACATATGTGGGACTTTAAATTTTAACTTTTACATTAATATCACAAAAATACCACCATTTTAACTATAAAAAAGAGTGAAATACACACTTTCATGGGTGGCATGTATGTAAAAATGGAAGTTAAGGCGTTAAATATGTAAATACATTGAAATTAAGTGGTATGTATGAAAATCTTAAAAGAACATTAAAAACTGTAATATTAAAAATTTGTGTTCTTGAGATTAATTCTAGTAGTGTCTGACGAGATCTTCCGAATGTAGAGAGAAAATGAAAACCGCCAGAAATATAAATATATATATTTATATGATTCTCGATGTAAATTTTAATTCGAAGCTTCAAAAATTAGATTTTGAACTACCCATATTCTAATTTATGATCAAATGAAGCATCTTAAAGAGATCAACTAGATGACATCAACAAGTGTTCGTTTTGAGTCCAGGTGAGCCCGAATCATGCATTGAAAGCATAATAAGAAGCTTTGAGTTATTATTTGGGATCAAATAGTTTTCAAATCTAACAAGTTTATAGTTAAATTGAGCATCTCAACAAGCCTAAGATCATTTATTTATGGCATCATCAAGGCGTCTGAATGCTTATAAAACTACATCTGACAATGAGAATCACTCTGGGCAGTCTAATGGGGTAGTTCGATGTCATGCAATATTTAAGGAAGATGCTACTCACAAACTCTATAACTAGATCCCCCACCTTCTTCATGAGGGGGACTTGGCCTGGAGGAGAAGACTGAATGAGCTTTAAAATCTTGAGGGTTCCTGAGCTCCACCACCGTTATATGGTTGTAGCCGCTATAGCTGGACCATCGCCTTCTTGCCACCATCGCTATAATCATCCGGCCATCACCACCACGAGACCACTATAGCCTTGCACCAACTATCGCGGCCATCAGACCACCACCATCTTGTTGTCGCCACCGTAATCGTCGTCGGACCACCACGGTATAGCAGCAACCGTCGTTGCAGCTGTCGAACCACTACCGTTTGATTGTCATTGCCACTAAATCATCGTTGCTCAGTCGCCACATCAATGCCACCACACCACCGGTCGTCGTCATTGGATCACAATTGTCTAACCGCCACCATGGCCACAGCCGGACCACCATCAACTGGTTGTCATTGCCATAGTCGGACCACTGCCTTCTGACCACCTTCACTACCATCGTCTGGTCGTTGCCGTCACCAAACCACCACCATCTTGTAGTTGATGTCGGACCACCAATTTTTAGTAGTAGTCGTCGTTGTCGTTGTCGAACCACTAGCGTTTGTTTGTAGCCGCCAGATAATGTGTACTCAGTCGCCACTATCAAAGCCAACCGTCGTTCACCTTTTGGTCGTCGTCTTCATCGGACCACCATTGTTCGACTACAACACATTGCCACTGTCATCTAGCTGCCATCATGTTACCAAACTGCTTGGCCACTATTATTGTCTTCGTCAGACCAGAGTTGTCTGGCCATCCCCACAACTGGAACATCGTTATCTAGTCACCACTGTTGTCGCCATCAGAACATCACCATATGGCTACTTGTCAACGCCACCGAACTACATTGCTCGACGACCACTGCCATCGTTGTCGGGCCACTGTTGTCTAGCTTTCGTCGCCTCCAGACCATCGTTGTCAGACCACCATTGTCTAGTCTCCACCGGTGTCTGACCACCATTGTCTAATCTCCACCGGTGTCTGACCACCGTTGCCCGTCCACCACCAGCGCCACCAGCGGACCACCAACACCTAGCTGCTGCCACCGCAGGACCACCACTTCTCGGTCTCCAACATCGCTACCACCGAACCACCACCAACAAGACGTTACTCGCCACCGGACCTTTGCTGCACGAACACAACCATCACCACCACTAGAACGTCGTCAAACCACCTCCACAACCAACGACACTGGCATCAGATTTTCTAACACAAGACCTCTATCGTCAATCATTATTGCTGCCACACCCCTAATGTATTCAGCCACCCTCTAGATAAAGCCATGTCTACAATCCCCACTTGTGTAATATTGTTTCTAGTAGTGAAAGACTGATAAAGTATTATAACCTGCATCGACATAGGGGAATCATTTCAACTAGAATAAGCCCCGTGGTATTTCCCCTTCTAAATTTTTTCACATTAAAAATCATGTTGTTTCCCCTATCAACTCTTTTCCTTCTTTTATAAATGTGTTAGATCTTCAAGTAAAATTAAAATATTAATATATTACTATTCATTTATCATGCATTATATCAATGCTTGAGACGAATTTCATATTTCAAGCGATTCTTAATTTTTGAACCCTTCCAAATTGATGCTTTGTTCCTTGTTTCACTTTCACTTATCAATTCATCCTCATGAGATTAAATATGCAAACATTACCTTCTATGGATATGGGCCATTTCATGCTTATATTAAATTCTCATTGCAAAAGTATGAGTTACTGTTGGCAATAGATAGTACGCAGTAATGACAGCATTAAAGTTGTACTTCTGAAATTCTGCCTCTTAATTATCTCGTTGATGATGCCCAGAAGTTGGAACTAAATGAGCTAAGACTTCTTAATCTAAAAGGCATAGACATCTGATATAGCAACTAAAACTACAAACATATATATATATATATA
>NW_018164549.1:3608527-3676143 GCF_001263595.1 Phalaenopsis equestris | reverse complement strand
TATATATATATATATATATATAGATTAATTAGCTATAATGATTATAAAGTCCACTTCAATAAGTTTTGAGCCATAATATCTATACCTAATTTTATTTTCCTCTGTGAGTTAGGATATCTGGCCTAAATTTGTTAACAGAAAAGCTTCTTACCAATTAGATCTGCTTTGAAATGTGTGCAAAATGATAGTTGAATGATTAGTCATATAATACACTTTCATCAATTAAAAATTTATGAGGATTAAATTAGGATAAGGTATCCTAAACCAAAAATTTTCCAAGGGCTAATTTCTCACAAACAAATGAATTCAGCTTATAGGGATAAGAAACTCACACAAATGCCATCAATTATTATCATTTATTTTTAAGTTTATTTCTATATTTAGAAATCCTCGTCACTTTCGCATTGCTACAATTAAACAAAAATTTTAATTTTAATAAAATAATCTATGAAATTCTTCATAAAATTTCTGCCCATTTGCCAAAGCGTAACTTTGCTAAAAGCAAACACCAACCAAAAACACAGAGTAGAGAAAACATTAAGCCTGGACGATCGAAAAAAATCGTACGATATACATCGATTCATGCTGTCATTTGCACGTCTATCATTCTTATGTAATATTTTTCGAAACTCACGTTACTTGAAAATTTTTTTATTTTATTGCAACTAATTTATAAGTTCTATTTTATCCCAATCAATATACATTAAACATCAAAGAAAATAGAAGGGATAAAATTGTGGAACCTGGGCAAGGAACAAGCCTTCGGCTGCCACCGCAGCCTAGTATAATTCAAATCCGGTCTGCCATTGTTGAAGCAGTTGAAAGCTTCTTCAACAAAAGGGCAAGACCCAGCCTCATACAAAGCCCTCATCTCTCCACCACCCTCCACCCACCTCCCATCAAAGAAATCACAGTCATTGCTATCATGACTTGATCTACTTCTCCTCATCCCCTTATTCTTCAATGTTGTGAATCGAAGCTTGTCGTAGAAAAGCGAAGTGTTGGCTGGGGAAGTTGATGGGATCATGAGGTTATCAGTGGTGCAGGAAGAGGAGGAGAAGTTGGTGAAAGGGTGAGGGATGGGGAAGATGAAGAAGAAGGTGGTGAGGACTGTGATGAATGTTAGGGCGATTTGGAAGCAGGGGACTCCTTGGTGGAGGTTCTTGAGCAGTTTCTTGGCTTCTTTGGAAGAAGCCATGGGAGAGAGGGAGAGAGGGAGGAGTGGGCCTGCGGGAACCGCTTCTATTTGAACAGAGAAGGGAAAGGATACTGCTTTTATTAAAAAAGTCAGAAGAATGATTTACATTTTTATATGCTTTGGGATTAGAATGGTCCCCAATTAAGTTGGGAGGGGGGCATTTTGGGACTTTACTTGTTTAGTTAGATTGGGTTATTTGCATGAATTGTATATATTTCAAATAATAAGTATTCTTTAATAGGGATGATGATTAGAGCAAGGATTTAAATTGGATTTTGATGAATGCTTATGTTTTAATTGACTTGAAATTTAAATAGATTTGATTAAGATCGCTGTGTCAATGTTATTTTAATCTAACTTGATATGTCGTCAATAAATTTTGTTATTTGACATAAATTTTGATGCATTTGATATGGACCTCGAGACGGTTATTGTGGGAAAGAACATTGATAGTCAATTTAAAAATCATTCAAAATTTAGATCTCAACAAACTTATAGTCAAACTGACCAGTTTGAAGTGACAAACACAATGATATCATAATTGATCCAATCCATACAAGATTAAACCCAAACAATGTCATTAAACCATTTTTGGGGCTTTGGGTGGTTAATTGGATAGTCAAATGGACTCCAAATTTGACGAGCATATAGTTAAATTGAGCTTCTCGATGAGATGGATTTAACATGTCTAAGATTGTTGAATTCTAATATCATTAAGACGCTTAAATGTTCATAAAATATCATTTGATTAGAAGAATCACTTTGGGTTGTCTGATGGAGTGGTCTAGATTATTACAATATTTAAGGGTGATGTCGCTCCTAAAATCTATAAATAGAGTTCACTCTCTTCATGATGTGGTACAAAGGGAAACCATAACATGGCGGAGAAGAAGTGGAATCGAAGAGACATTCAAGATTCGAAATCTTGATGATAACTTCACCTTCTGTAGCCACCGACTGCCATTAGTCACCGTTGACCATCTTCGGTTGCTCTCTAGACGTCGCCTTTGGTGAAACATGTAGTGTAGCAAAACACCCTAAGTATGGTTTAACACTCTCCAAATATGGTATGATGACACACCCTGAATACAGTGTAATAATACACCACGAATACGGTGTAGCAAAGCACCCTAAATACAGTGAAACGACAAACCCCTAATACGGGTAATCAATAAAACTGTATCAAAGACCCAACCGTAGCTCCTTGCAACAACTGCTTATAGACAAGCGACATATTAGTGGTATATTTTTTAGTGGGATAATTTAGAATATGATGACTTTCTCCGGACTCCTAAGAGTATCTTCTTACGCTGTTAATGGACAAGCGATCTCTATTGCAACCATCTATAATTTTAGCATTAATTATGTTCTCCTCGGCCTATTGATAATATTGTTGCTCCCCGCAACAATCTACATAGTCAACTTCAACCTTTGTGGCTCACTGCTAATGCAACTTCCATCTATGACCTTGTTGGGTAACCAACGCTACTGTAGTTTCACACTGCAACCTACGTGATCAACTATAATCTACGTGGCTAATTGCTATTAAAATTTTCAAGTATAACCCTTATAGCCAACTAATGTTACTATAGCTCCTTACACAGCTTTGGTGGCCAACGAACGTTATCATAGCTCTCCACTGCGGCCTATGTGGCTCATCACTACAACTTTGAATTAATACATTTGCGGCCCATTGACGTTCCTGAAGCTACAAACTACAACCTATGTGGCCACATAATACTACGACTTTCAACTACCACCTCTAAGGTAATGTTCCAATTTGTGAATATGCCAACCTTGCTCCTACTAGAGACAATATAAACGAAGTATTTAGATTCCTGATGGATGGAGAGGAAACCTGGGAAATGAGAAATGACTTCAAGGTTAGTTTTTCTACTTCGATGTTAAATTCATCCTCAAAGCCATGGCATTTCTTCATTTCAGCCAAGTTACTTCCTACCAAGAAACTTAATGAAGTGATGAAGGAGAGCGCTATCCTCAATTATTGTATTGAAATGGGTAGACCAATTGATGTGGGGGCTCTAATCTTTAGATCCATTCTTGGTTTAGCAGTAAATGGATTTGCTACTAGACTAGGACATCCATCTGTCATATTTTATTATGTAGCCAAGCTCAAGTTCCTTACGAGAATAGGGAAAAGGTGCTTCTTCCTTAGAAGCCCATGGACCAGTTTATTATGAGTTGTGACTGCATGGAATTATAATGACACATGGTAGAAATGCTTCTATGGATCAGTCTTCTCAAAATTTAGCATCATTTTCAGGACCCCAACTACCTGATAACATTGTTATTATCTTAAAGAAGATTAAGAAGTTGAAAAAGGAGATTGTTATTATTATGAACATGATCAACAACATCTCTGATCAGTTTGACCATCTGGATTGGCAGATCAAACTGCAATCAGATCATACTGCACATATTGAAGAGGCAAAGGTATATATGTTTAAGAAAAGTAATTGGATCGAGGATGATTCGACAGACGATTTTCCTTACCTTCCTCTTTATAACTTGTATGTGCACCACCAGTCGATGGGCAAATTTAGAGAGGAGGACAGTGTTGTGGATGAAAGCATGTAGTGGCTCATAAGTACTGAATTTGGATTTATAAGAGATTTTATGTGTTGTGTTGAAATTTTATTATTAAATGTCATCAAATCTATGTGTTTTGATTATTAGTATTTGCTTATTTAGTTTGCAGCACGCGTACGTTTGTTGGTTTGATTATGACACTGTATTAAGTGTCTGGTTATTTGGTGTGATCGTTTGTTAATTGCTTGGATTTAAATATAAAAATGAGTTATTTGATGTTTATGAAAATCAGATGTTGGAAGATGCTTAATTATGCAAATCAAGTTGAATTGGGCTAATTAGAGTTCATAGAGCCTTAGTGAACAATGCATTTTATCAAAAAATTGAAAAAAAAAAATAGTACTAGCGCCTACGGCCCATCACCAGAGAACATGGCGCCTAAGCGTCGGTTCAGCTGTACCGCCAATTCACGGTAAAAAATGGTGAATTTGTTCAGCTTTTAGCAATTTTTCGCTTGGTTCATCTTCTTCTTTACAAAAAACACTGAACCATCACCTTAGGGCATCACTACATTCAATTTTAAGGTGTTTTAAGGTGATGTCGTGGATTGAAAATGTTAGATTTCTTCTTCTCCTGATAAGAGCTTCACTTTGGCCTAGAAATTTTTAATTTTCCCCATGGTTTCTTTTACATTATGGAAAATCTGAAAATTCAAAAATTTGGAAGAAAAAAGGCGAAGAATCTATGGTGTGAAGTTTCTTAGCTTTGCTTTTGATTTTAAGAGTTCATAGAACTTTTATTTAGATTTATTGTGAATTTTTAGACCTATTATGGCTACTAAGATGGGTAGGGGGAAAGGAAAAGATGTCTTTGATTCTAAGAAATTCATCAATATAAAAGCATAGTACATATACAATGATCTTCTCACTTCTAAAAAGTTGATTCAAGAGCGAGCTTTCTTCAATCCCAGAGGAGTTGTTGAAAATTTGATTGTGACTCGACATTGGGAAAGCTTCTGCTACTTCACTGCTGTAGCAGTTATCTCTGTTGTACGGGAAAATTATGAGCCTCTAATGACCAGATATTTGTTCGAGGAAGAAGTGTGGAGCTTACACCAGAGCGGATCAATGCTCTTCACTAATTGTTGGATATACCAAACTGTGATTACTCCTCATTTGAGCCTACTGAGTCATAGTTGGATGAGGTTATTTCATTTCTAACTTAAGGAAGGGGAGTTTGGAAAGTTAATAATGACCACAAGGTAAACTTCTCTGCCTCAATGTTAAATGCACCCTTCAAGGGATGACACTATTTCATTTCTGCTCGACTTCTTCCTTCTAATCATCTTAGTGAGCTTACTAAGGAGAGAGCAACCATGATATTTTGCATTCAGCAAATGAAATCTATAGATATTAGCTCTCTGCTTTATCAAAATATTTTCATTCCTTCTATAGGTGTGAACATTTTTGTACTGAATATTTTATCTTGTTAGCAATTTAAGTTGGGGGAGGGAGAAAAAATTTTGAACATTGAGTTTTATTTGTCCTCAATAGCATAAGTTAAAAATAAAACTATTATTATTTTAAAATAACCTATGGTAAGTGGTGTTATCTAATTTTTAGGAATGATATAGAAGAACTTAGTAGAAAAGTTAGTAGAAGGGATGAAACTAAAGTTAAGATATTTAGTAGAAAATATTAGGGAAAAAATTTTACTATTTATAGTAGGAAAAATTGAATTTTTAAAAAATTAAGGATTTTGAGAATAATATTAGTTAAAGAATTTATATTCTATGAAAATTCTTTTTCGAAAACTAATACAAGATCTTAAGTTAAGGATAAAAAATAAGTTTTTAACTTTATAAAAAGGATAGTGAAATTCAAAATCATTAAAGGTCTATCCAAATATAGTAATCTTCACCTAAAATAAGAGGGATTAAAAAAATCCTGAAAAAAAAAGAAAAATTAAAGTATGATTAAGGGAGAAGAAGCCTAAGGAATAAGACCTAATTAAACTTAATTTCACTTGAATTTTTCTAAGGAATGACACTTAAGATCAATCCTATGCTTAATGTCAGAAAGTATTAGTGAAAACTATTTTCAATATAAAATTCATAAATTATGAAATTAATATTTTTCTAAAAATCTAAAGTTTAGATAAATTTCAATTATGTCTGAATTAAATAAAAATCAATTTTCCTAAATTTAATACTAAATTTTCTGATACATTAGATATCAACTACTTTACTACAATTTTTTCTAGGATAAACTATTATAAAACAAAAATTTTAGATCACCTAAAAGAAACCCACTGTCATATGTTTATATATATATATATATATATATATATTATATATATATACTTTATAGTAAAGTCACTTGAGAAAAAGTAGTAGTTAAGTTTAGGGTATTTTGACATGTCTAAAAATATGCTACTTTTATATACACATTTATTGCCTATTTTTAGTGATATTATGCTTTAATGAAAGGTATTTATTTATTTTTGTTACACGTACAATAAGTTGGGGCAATTGGAGCTAAAAAAAGCAAAAAGGAATTTAGAGTCAAAAAGAGACTATTTGTAAAAGTTGACGTTGCACCTAGGTGCCAGGATATGGCGTCTAAGGGCCAATTTACAAAAAGGGTGGTGCCTAGGCGCCAGAATTGGTTTATTCTTAAAGTCGTTGAATTTAGATGAATTGTGAAAGGGTATCAGAGGTGACTCTCGGAAATTCAACCCAATACTATATAATAGTGATTTTATTAAAGAAAAGGGGGGCAGAAAAAAAGGAAGTGAGAGGAGAGTAAGTGAAGAAGAGTGAGAGCTGATAGTATTTTTGAGTTGTAAGAGGAGAGGGGAAGAGACATTTTTTTCTTCATTACATTTTTAAGAGATAATTGAGTGATAATGTAAGGAGAGAAAGTGAATCAAAGAATTCTCTTGGGGATGAGATTGAAATAAATAGTTTTTTACTTTACTTGTTTTACTTATTCTTGTTCTGTAAACTTTTTTTAATATATAAATCAATATTTTATTGTATCTTCCTCATGAGATCTAAGTAGTTTGTTTTGTCTTTCTCCCTGCAATGAGAAAGAATCATGTGAGAATTAAAATTGTTTAGAAGTGCTTTAATTTCGTAATTGTGATGATTCAAACTTTGAATTTCATTTACTTAATCAATCTAGCCAATTGTTAAGTTAGAATTGTTGTGAAACATAATGATTTGAAAGGGTTACGTTTTCCTCAACTATGTAAGAATCATATTTGATCTCATGGATGAGAATGTAATCCATGTGGTTAAGTGCAAATAAATAGGGAAATAATTTTTGATGGGTGTAAATTGGTAATTCTAGAGTTATAGGCTAGAACAACCAATTTGATCCAGAAGTTGGGAACTTAAGGCTAGATGTTAGCCTTCAGACGGAGGGATAGTGAGAACTTTGGAGTGAGAGCTAGTATATTTCTAGCCTAACCAAGGATTTAGGAACTTGACTCTAGATTAGCCAATGCTCTTTATACACTTGTAAGAGGGTAAAAAATAGGTACGTTCCTATTTGACACAATATAATTATAACAATTTGAATTATTCACTAATTATAATCTCATTGCAAGGGGAATGATAATTTCTAAAATTTGAACTCTTCTTCATAAAACTTAGTTTAGCGATATTAAAATTTACTTTGAGTTTAAAGATAAGAGTAGTAGATATAATTCACTTAATTTAAAAACACAAATTTTGACCAGCATTCCTAATTAAGTTTTCTGTAGTTTAGTTAGAGTTTCTTTGAGTTAATATTATAAGATTTACAAAACTTTCATGTGGAATCAATACTCATGACTCCATTAAAGCCCTATATTACTAGTGTGATACGTATACTTGCATTATCATCTTGGAAAATATTTCAAATTGATAAATAATACCTTAAATTGCTAAGAGTGGCATCTATAAAGATTTAATTAAATATTGACTATCCTGAAGTATATTATTGTTGTGGCTGCCACAACACCTGCATCACACGTTACTTTGTATGTGACAACCATTTGCATGTGTGTTTGGTCATTATTAGGGCAATGTGTAATTCATCCAATGACAACCTATACCCTAGGCGGCCGAACACTTGTGTCTTTGTATGCCTCTGCACAACATTGTATGTTCATTCCCATCCCCGAGTCATTGTCTCCTCGGTACACCCATACGTCAGACCACTTGCTTCACGACATGCCCATCTTCGGGTCACTGCATCCATGGCACACCCATCTTTCGAGTTATTTCCTACTCGGCATACCCATCTATTAGGTAGTTTCCCTCACGACATGCCCATCCTCTGGTCACTGCCTCCTCGACATGCCCATTTGTCGAGTTGTTTCTTTTAGTGCATGTCATCTCTGGGTCACTACATCCTCGGCATACCCATCTATCGAGTCGTTGCCTTCACAAAATGCTCATCCTTGAGTAACTGACTCCTCGGTATACCCATATGTTGGGTTGTTGTGGTAACGACATGCACATCTCCGAATCACTGTGTCTTCGACATACACATCTGTTGGGTCGTTGCCTTCACAACATGCCCGTCCTTTTTGAGTCACTGCCTTCATGTCATACTCACCCTCACTACTTTAGTTCACTTGTGATAAGCCTATTATGTATTTTGCATGCTTGCATGTGTGTTTTGTGAGTATCTCTTGGGTGAAGTGTGAATTTTTTTTTTAGGCATCATTTTACTCAATGCAAACTCACTTGTAGCTGGTACCTGCTTGTCTTATGAAGCTTGGGTCCTCAGACAGGCGAAATTCCTCTTCATAGATAGCCTATTTTACCGGTACATCTCATTTGTGTGTGTCATGTTACATGTAGCATCCTTGCATTCATTTGCATGTTGTGTGCTTCGCCCTTTTAGACATCCATTGCGATTGTTTTGCACTTTAGTCGAACAATCACAATGCGGGCTTCTTGCATGTTTGTGTGCTTTGTCCATACGCATTCATGGCTTGTCTTACTCGTTAAGAGAGTGACTCGTTGTTGGTCATGATTCTCAAACGAGCGTTGCCCGTGAGGATGCCTCTATGGGCAGTGCAAGTTTTTGTATTATGAGCAACAAACAGTATGACTTTGCTAAGGATCCAAGGGTTCTAAAGTGCGCATATGCGTTACAGACCTACATCGTAGGTTTGATATTTTAAAAGTCTAAAAATAGATATTTGTTGATGTACGTATTATCCGCCCTACTTTTAAACTATATATTTTAGGTCATATGTGAGGCCACCTCTTTTAAAATGTCACCAACTCTCTTGTGGTGTACTTTAGATCCTTTAGAACTTTAGGACGGGGCTAGAATGGTGACCCTGTCAAAGTTATACATGCTCGGAGACTTACCCTATACTTAGATGCTAGTTAGAACACTTATCGGTAGATGGTGTGCTGGGCTAAGATTTAGAATGCTATGTAGTATTTTTGGATGCTTTTGGATTTTGTTCTGTGTTGTTTTTCTCTTGTGCTAGCCATGCATTAACTTTTTGCCTTTTTGGTATGCTTGTGTGCTTGACATGCATGGTAATATAGTAGGGTGTTCTTCTGCAGGGAGTCATGCTTATACATATGCACACACACAAGTTTCGCTTCGGGGGAGCATATAATGATTTATATCCCTTTTGCTTGCAGGTGCCTTTAGCTGCCCCACTTATAAGATTTGACTGGTTATATGTGTTGCATGGCTTTACCAACTAATGCTTTTTTTATGTAGGTCAAGCCTTTATTTTCTCTTTTCAGATGTATTTAATAAAGTCCTTAGACTGAGTCTATATTAGAAATAAGGTACGAGCATGTGTTTCTAGGTGGATAATGCATTGAACCACGCGGCGGAACCATGAGCGGTAGCTCGTGTCTTGTACCTTTATTCCAAATTATATAGTCTTTTTGTATTGACTTAGGACCGGACATGTATATGTGGAGTCCAGTCACTTTTCCTACTTTTCTAAAATATGTTGCCGACCCAATGGAGTTTTGGCCTCTTTTATATATTTTGGAGTGCTTTACTCTTTATTGAGTGCCTCTATGCTTGTATTATTTTTTATTGTTTGTTTTTGTGATCTAAGATTCCATGAAAATTATAATCTAGGCTCTTCAAGGACCCTAAAATTATAAATATTTCTATAAAATCCTAATAAATTATTCAAGATAATAAATTGTTAGTATTAAAATATTTAAGACTTTACAATATGTATTTTATTTTCCTACATGGCCTTCGGGCCAGATTTTAGACGGGCTACATAGCATATCTATAAATCAATCATAATTAATAGGGCTTTCACAATATTTAAGGACTGCTTTAGGCAATTATATTCATATTTGCATGTCCTGAGGAGAAGCCTCATTGCTCCTCCAACTCGACTAGCCCAGCATACCTTTTTAAAAAGGTGGTTGTCTAGTGCGTCTAGGGTGGTAGAAGACTCCTCAAACCAGATGGAGTATAAGTCTTTTATTTAGAGTGCTTCCAGCTTTGTAATTGAACCTTCATTTCTTTTCTTTCTTGAGGCATTCTCACCACTTTGGCAAGTGTAAGTCCCACCTCTTAGAGCTCTGACTTATAGTCATAGGATCGAGTTTTTTTTCCTTTAGTCTTAAGGTTACCGAGGTCCCTGTGGATGGTGCATTTATGGTTTATTGATTGGAGATCTCAGGACGTGTTGAGTATACTACCTTCATGACCGCGTAGACTCAGGTTCCTAGTGGCTTGGGATGACGAGTCTGTGGTACGTTGAGCTAGTTACCTATACCTCGTAGGATCACTCCTCCCTTCCTTTCACTACCCCTATTGAGCCCTCTTACTCCTTGACTTTTTTAATATCGCTTTGATGCCCCGATATCGATAAGCTGTCACTCGTTTGGGATACGACGATTTATCCTCTACCCTTAGGACCCGGATGTACTTTGATGTATTGGGATACCACCCAATAGTGTGATTTTGGTTATTATGTGGGCTCCATGTGCTGATGTGCCTCTCCCCACTTGAGACATGAGAAACTCACTCTCTACCTGATACCTTAGCGTGAGCTTTGAAGTATCGAGGTTTTCCCACACAAAATAACACTCCTTTGATATCCTATTTCCCTTATATCAAAAGTACTTCTGGGTATTTCACATGATGTAATTAACCAAGTGGGATACATCCTCTTGGGACACTTTTGGCCCCAAAACAAAAATTTTCTTTTTGGTTCTTTGTTGATGGGTGCCTTATGGAGGGATTCTCTTCGTAGATGTCTTGTTTCAAGGTATTTCGATCCAATCTTGTTTGGGCGTATACTCTCGACCCATCATATGAGGATTATCTATATATAAGCCTTCCATCTCTTTTATGTTTTTTTATTATTTGTCTATTTATTGTCGTATAACCTTTTTTTATTTTATGTCACTCCTCTTCAAATTATTTATATGATTTAGGAGAGAGATTTATTCGAATAGGGGAAGTATACAAGGACACATAAATAGACAAGCTGACGACTCTGATGTCAAAAAAGAGCCGAGAAAAATATCAGCATCATGATTTTGTATCTAATTACTCATATTCATTAACAATTATACCAAAGATAATTTATTCTCTCAAAATTGAGGATCATAAGTGAATACAGATAGGTCAGTTGGTCATGGGTTTCTACTCCACTGATTATTCTAATTTCTTAAGAAATTAAGTTGGTTGTACGTAATGTTTGTTTTCTATATTTTTATTATTGCTCCAGCTGAAATTAGGGTGATTCCTCTATATAGGATTATATGTGTTGGAGTAGGGGTTGTTATCTCTATTATTAATAACATTCATAGATTCCACAGAAGTGTTAAAAATATCCATTAGTTGTTCATTAGCATTATCTTCTATTACAAGTAATTTCGTTGCTAGGTCTATGCCTAAATTATCTATTTTTCTCAAAATAGTGGCTAGTTATGAAGTTGGAGCAGCTAAGAAATTCGTGTTATGGACACTAGCTACTTTCCTAAGATTCGTTCTCTTAGTAGACCATTATAAATTATTGATAGTCATCTTTGATTAATGAATGAGCCTCCTCAAATGGTTTGGACATAAGGAAGCCCCTAACTACAACATCTATAATTTACCTTAATGATCCCACTAGCTCATTATAAAATGTTTGAATGATAAGCCAGTAATATAGGGTATGGTGTGGGCACTTCTTAAGTAATTTTTGAATCTCTCAGAAGCTTCATAAATTGATTATTCATGTAGTTGGGTAAATAATTTGACATTTTATTTTGAAGTTTGACAGTTTTGAATGCAAGGAAATATATGACCAGTAATTTAAGTTTTTCTGAGTGGTATATGGTCTTAGTGCTAAGAAGTTTAGCTGCATCTTGATTTTATTTTAAGTGAGAAAAGGAATAGCCTTAGTCTAATGACATAGTTGGAAGCACTATCATACCTAGAGGTGGCACATAATTCTAAGAAACTAGCCAAGAAAATATTAGGTTTTCTATGGGTGACCCTTTAAATTGGTTGTTACAAACCACATTTGAGTTCAAAGGAGTTGACTTCTATGACAAGATTATTGTTACTAAAATTAATTTTCTCTATCGTTAGGTTGGTATACTCCCCGAGTGGTTAGGCATGTTATTCTCTTTTTGAGAAAATTTTACTATTGCTAAATGTTTACCTTTAAATTTTGAGATTTTTCATTTTTTTTTCGGGTCAAAGTACGCTAAATCTACAGTTCTGGACTTTCACATGCAAACCTAGAACTATCAAGTGAGTGATTCTAAATCTAACAAAATAGTAACACACACGAATATGCATACAAAAAGACAAATATGAATATATGCAAAATAATAAAATCAGGAATCATGAAACAAGTTTTTTTTTATTTTCTAACATAGAAAATAATAAATATAATATGATAAAAAATTACTACACAATAAGTTTCAAGTCTAAACCTTAATGGTTCAACTAAAATTTCCCTAAAAAAGAAAATATAACATCGTTTCCTGATAACAATGCAAAATAATTTAAAGTTAACATCCTTAATTTTTGTAAGAATTTGAAACCTACGAACTAATACATAATATTTTAATCAGGCGAGGAAAGCTCTTTTGAATTGGACCTAGCAACTTAGCCATATCCATATTACTCTAATAGTATTGACAGCTAGAAATAATATTATTACTTAGCCCCTTTCGGTGGCCATAAGAAATGTTTGCATTTCATATTACAGTTAGTTCCCTATCCATGCAAAAACTCCTATATTTCTGTGCTTTCCTATTTGGTTGTACTATTTTAGTAGTAGTATTTATATTCTCCTAAAAAAGTGTATGGTAACCTAATTGTTTCACTAGCTTACTTTCGTAGTACTAGATCACAACACATCTTAACATCCTAAGTGTCTAGTGTAGAAGTAAATTACAAGAAAAAGGTTAACATATCAACATTCTACTATTCATAAATCAATCATAATAGAACGATAGTACTAACAGTAGTAGGTTACCAACTCCAGGGAGTGAGAAAATTAGCTACTACTCATTTGACAGAAACACGATAAGGAATTTAATTCAAAACCAAAGAAAATACAAGTTAGAACAATCTCGTCACGATACTCCCCTAAATTATAAGAGTTTACAACAAATCCACTGTGATTTTTCCCTTCGAGTACACAATATGCTCGATCTCACTAACCAACACTCGACCTCACTTAAGAGAACACTCGCTCACACTCACAACACTACCACAAATTCCTTATTTGAAATGCTTCGACTGCTCCTAAGTATTCTTCGACAACACCTTTTGCTAAGGCTTTTCTCTTCTTTTCCCTTTCAATCCCTTATCCTCCAAAAGCCTCAATGTCTCCTTAGTGTTTCACCAATTTAAGTCATTGTCACAAAACGATGCAAATTTAGATGTTAGAACCGTAATCATGTGCATACGGGTGCTTGGGAGCCCAAGACTAGAGCTTGCGCGCTGGTTCAACTTGTTATGAGTCTGCTTCATCTCCATTGCACCCTAAGTGCCTAATCTCCTGTACACTACATATATAATCACAAATATCATAGAAAAGTATAAAAAAAGACACAAATAATATAAAAATAATGCACAAATATCATGCACATTTGATACACATCAATAACTCTATTCAACAACTGGTTACAACCGTCGTATTTAGAATACAATGACTTTAATTATGTATTTTACTTTCATATTGTGGACCTATGCACCTACAATCATTGTCAGTTACTTTCGCTAGGCAAAACCCCATTGTTTTTTCCCTTTCTATGATTATTATTATATTGAGGCAGTCAAAAAATAGAATGAATATTAAAGTCACTATTATATCTGCCAAAAAAAAATGGAAATCTTGAATGAGCCGAATTTTAAGCAGGGAAAAACATGGGCTTTTTATTACGTAATTTATTAGCTAATTAGAAATAAATTTCATATGGCATGCCTATTTTTTTTATCCACGAGTACAGCGCCAAAAAAAGTCCCCAACTAATTACATAGGACAGTTCTAGTCCAAGACTTTAAAAAACTAGCTCAAAACTTTAATATATATATATATACACTAAAGGAATGGTCAAAGGCTATGATACGAGCCCTGGTCATCCCTCAGAATCGAATCCCAGGCTAGACGAGATTTACAACTTACAATCATATGTGACATAAGAAAATAATGCATACTTTTTAGAAGTGAAATACAATTTTTCATGCATAAGTTTATCACCCCGAAGCGCTATAAGTGTAAATATGATAATTTAGAAAACTGTTTTGGTATTTATGTAAACTTCACTACTTAAAAATTTCGCTTGTAGAATGTATAATTTTAATCAAAATTGTTGCAATACCAGAAGAAAAAAACATTGCTCTTTATCCCAAATTAATTCCAGATTTTCAGTCAACTTGATATAAAAAAACTATATCAAAATATCATGAGCAAAGTTTTTTCCAAGATAAGTAAAGTTAAAATTTGTTTGCATTTTTCTAACATCCCAATACACCAAATAAACACATTCAATAATAAAAGATTTAATTCATTTTAAGATATCTAAATTATCTATCACAGATCCCACATTGATGAGTGCCTCATTTAAAAATATAAGGAAGATTTACATACATGCCAATCATTTCCTATGTATTTACACATCTAACACCTAAACTTCAATTTTTACATACATACCACCTCACCTATGCCTGAAAATGTACATACATTTCACTTCTTAAAAGTTAAAATGCTAATATTATTCATGTGACATATAAGATTTTAGCAATACAAAATATAAAAATTAAAACTTAGATATTATATATGTAATTATATAGGAATTAGGTGGTATGTATGTAAATGCACTTAAATATAAATGTACCATTTATTTAGCATTACAATACAATCTTACTGATCAACCCTCTAGTGGTACCACTTTGTTCGTCCTGAATAAGCTGGCTAATAAACCCCAATAAGATTTAAATGCTTACCAATTAATTCCTACATATTTACATATATAACAACTAAACCTTAATTTTTACATATATATATATATACCACCTTACCTGTGCTTACCTTCTGTAACATGAAAAATTTGGGTGGTATAAATGTAAGAAGTTTAGGCTTTGGATTGGTAAATACGTAGGAATGGTGTGGTGCGTATTCCTCAAACTTCCATAAACCCAATTGTCATAGTTCCTTTCTGAACATTCTAAGCCTCATTAAAGGATCAATAAATGAGCGTTTACATAGACTGGGCACTTGCAACCTGACATCACCAAGCATTTCCATGATTTACCGTTAAGATGAGAATGATGAAAGGAATAAGGCAAGTGACATTTCCCCATAATGAACGCTCCCAGCCACGTGCATATCGCATTCTTTTCTGTCATATTTAGGCCCTGCAAGGAAGCAAATAACTCAGGCCAGGTTACCCTTTTACCTATTTCTCATGAGTAGATATACAACAAATCATAAAATTTCATTATGATCTCAGGTTTGTAGTTTTACAATTTCATACAAACAATCTTAGTTATTTAATAAATTTATGGGCTCGTGTAACTTTGAAAAATGATATATCTTTAAATTTGAAAGAATTGCATATTTATCCCTCAATACTTACATGTTTACAAAACTAACACTTGTGCAGGGATCAAAGCATTAAAAATATGACAATAGCAAAGAAGTATGGGTGACGATCATAGAAATTTTGCTCTTGCAAGATGACAATCAACATAATCACTGAATTAGTAACAAAAAGCAACAATGATGTATAGTTAAGCCCAGTAAATAATGACTTAAGAGCTATCCTAAGAAAATAATTCAATGTAATATTGGCATTTGCATGGCTTAATTGATAGCTTCAAAAATATGAATGGTGTAAAAATATCCAATAACCAGTAAGAAAAACATAAAATTACATATAAACCGCAAATCTCGTTGGTTATTTCGTCTGTGTTAAAAATTGCAAATGAAATAGAGAAGAAGGAAAAGAGAAGAGACAATGGAAAAGTGGCTAGGGTTTCAATTGTATCAAACACCACATTACAAGAGTAAAAGATAAATAAATATACAATAAGCAATAAGATTAAACTACCCTTAAGTAGGGTAGAATAATAGAAATATAAAAACTATAATATCTAACAATTTCATCTAATGTATCTTCATATTATTTTCATAACATATGGCTAGAACTATAATTACATTAATGCTTTATAAAAAAAAAATTATTATTTGGCACGAATCTCGAGATATTTTTTAAAAAGAAACACTCCAAATTTAATTAAAGATCATCTAGGGCCTCAATTTCAGAGTTTATAGTATAACTGGTCGTCTTTACAAAAAAAAAAAACCCCAACAATACCAAAATGTGTTCAATCTAAGTTCAATAAAGTCCAGATCAAGCTATTAAAGCATATTTGAAGGCTTCAGATCTTAATGGAATGATCAAATGAAAGTTGACATACACATAGTCCAATCGAGTGTCTCGACGAGAGGAATCCAACAAGTCTAAGCTCTTTTAATTCTGAGGTCATCAATGCCATCAAATCATTAAAAAAAAACCTATAATCAAGGGGGATATAGGTCGTTCGATCAGGAGGTAATGGAGTTATTCGCAAAAGAACCAAAATGTCACTCCCCATAGGCTATAAATAAACGCACTCTTCATTTGGGATTGAGGGAATTCCAGTGTTGTTTAGGATTGAAGGCCGGAAGTTATCAGTGTTGTTTAGGATTGAAGACCCGAAGATAACTTCTGGCCTCCGTAGCCGCCAACTATCATTGACTATCACTCACCGTCGTCAGCCACCCCTTTTGTAACTTCGTATTTGAAATATCATAGTAAAAAATAACGTCATATTGAAGATCCAACGATAATTTTGGGCAAATTTTTTCAGACTCCTGATATTTTACGTAAGTTATACATACAAGTATTGTAACTGGCCTAAAATTGTAAACCTGAGATTCCAATTAAGAGAAAAGTGTGTATCTTTGTAATTACACACTTATAGTTGATTACTTTAACTGGGCAAGGCCCTGTAATTTTTTCCTTTTTCAGGATTTTCCACATTAAAAATTTCGATGTCTTCTCCCACTATTCTTTAATTATTTGTGTGTGTATTAGAGCTTCATGTAACTCTAAGATACTAATTTATCACTCTACAGTCATAAATTTTCTGACATGCAACAAATGATTATTGATACATCTAATAAAAAAATCAACACCCTTAATGACAAATTTTATTAGAAATATTGAAAGATGGTGCACTTATTAAATCATTAAATGAGGATTAAAAAAAAAAGAAACTTAAGACTCACATTTTTATAATATCTATATTGATATAATCTGTCTCCACTTTTAAATAGTGTATCATGCGTAGATCTAAATATAGAAACTTCCAATTAAATAAGTTGAATCTTATTGCATTTCATTACTTGCATTTATTTCTATCAAAAGAAAAATATCTTCCCAAAGTAAATAGGTTGCCAAACATATGATATAACTAAAACATTTAATTGACTTTGATGTAACCTGGAACTCACATGAACTTCATTTACAGCTAATAAAATTTGATTGGTGGACATCAGCATATCCAATTGTCGGTAAGAAAACGTGAAATTAATCTTCATATAAGTTGTAGATCTCGTTACTCATCCTAATTGGTTATATTCACATCATTTTCATAGTATATAGCTAGAACTATAACATCATCACGACCAATTAATAGATTTATAAAAGGTTTAGCCCTGTTAGTGATAATTTTATTGGAAATATTGAAAAGATGTGATGAGCTATTCAAGCTCTAATAAAGAATATCAAATATAGGAATTTTCACAATTTTGCATTCCAATGATTTTTACATTGATATCGGCTATGTCTTCATTTCTAATGCCTATAGGCTAAGATGATCTTTTCACTAAAACACTAAAGCTGCGAGTTCAGCTCAATTTTTTTGATGGAAAATTTAAAATGGCAACAATCAAATTATCATATGGGCTAAAAAATATATATATATTTGAAGAAAAAATTTCATCTCCACAACATTGTGGGCAAACTAATGAACAACTTTTAAACTTAAGGAAAAAAATGCATTAGTGTGGTGAAATACTTCAGCAATATTGCAGAAATACATGGAATGCGTTGTTAGAAAAATTATGAATTAATGATTAATGGCTTCACATCCATTTACAATTTAAGTGAAAACATCAAGAAAGAAATAAAACTTTATCATCATGATAGAAGTAAAGAGGCAGTACTCTAAATCATAAGAATTAAACCGGATTCTACATGCATACCAATCAATTCTTATGTAATTACATTTATAATACCTAAACGTTTACATATATGCCACTTTACCGATGCATGAGAAGCTCTATTTCACTTTTTAAAAGTTAAAATGACAATAATTTTTATGTAATATGAAAGATTTGAATGTTATAACTGTAAAAAGCAATGTTAGGCGTTAGATATGTAAATACAGAAGAATTAGGTAGTATGTATGTAAATACACCAAAATTACATTATAACTTAAATATACTACTGCTACTTCTACTGATATACTCCTTGATTACATCATAATTGAATCTGCCTAATGCACCAATACCAACACTTAACGAAATCTCCCTCCCTCTGATGTTACACTAGACTTAGAAAGAGTTATCTAGCCAAAAATCGCATGCTGTCGTGCATTTTATCAGCTCTAAGAATGTTGGTTCTCTTAGAATTTCAAGCTAAGCATAATTACTAGTCAACATTAAATATAATAAATCACCTCTGTTCAACAGGCCATTATTTTGGTTCATGCTTCATTTTGTACCTCTTTTTTTATTACCTGATATATTTTAAGGAGCATGTTGAACTACAATAGTAATTAATCTAATCCAAGACAACTACAATATGAACATAAAAGCTCTTTAAGAAAATAATTTACTTTCCCTTCATGACCTTGAAAAGCTTAATTCAGGAAAATTAAATTTATTTATTTGCCTGCAAATGAGTTTACTTCCACTAGCTCCACCATTAAACAAGATGTAGATCTCAATTTAAAATTAGTAATTGCCTGGTAACTTGAAATTTAACAGATTTAATACATGTTACGAATGCAACATATATTGTTGCATAATCCTTGATTATATACAAGAGTACATTTTGATTATATTAAAAGAATTGCCATAGAAAATGAAAGTTTGTATGCCATGACTATTCATCGCACTGCTTGGGGTTAACATAAAGGATATTACATCTTTGTACGTATATCCTAAACACTGCTTGCACCCCACGTACTTTATATTATTTATCAAAGCTAAGGGTGTCAACAATTGATCCCACAAACCAACTCGACTCGAAAAAACTGAGTTCGGGTTGATCCGAATAATTCATCGCACAATTTGGATGAAATAAAGGAATCCTAGCCCATTTAATCTTTCAGGTCATATTCAGAATGATCCGCCAACCTGAAAATGACCCCAAAAATCTGAATGGACGCAATATCGGCTAGTGAAACTGAAAATGACCCAAGATTGACTCAAAATTGACCTGAATTTGACTTGAAAAGCTATTATACTT
This sequence comes from Phalaenopsis equestris, assembly GCF_001263595.1. Classification (NCBI taxonomy): domain Eukaryota; kingdom Viridiplantae; phylum Streptophyta; class Magnoliopsida; order Asparagales; family Orchidaceae; genus Phalaenopsis; species Phalaenopsis equestris. Next base: position 3,656,359 of record NW_018164549.1, on the reverse strand, counting down.
TACGTTAAATGTATAGTAAAAGTCAGATTCAGATTAACGGGTTGAAGGCAGGCAAGTTTGGGTTGAACTTTCTAACCCATTTAAAATTTGGGTTGGGTTCAGGCAAGCAAAGTTGTGTTGGGTCAATTTCGAGTCAAACCCAAACCTGACCTGCAAACCCAATTTGACACTTAATCAAAGCCTTTGAGCAATATTATATTATTAGAAAGCTAGAAACTCATATATATATGCCTATTTCATCTATTGACATGATTTTTAGTTCTACTTTCTATATTAAAAATCTATTACCTAATTAAGTTATTTTTGAGACTCGGATATTTTATATTGATACTTTCGAAGGTTGATATTTTAATTTTTCAATAGTAGCACAAGCACTGATACTTACAAATAAACTTGGTGTTTCTTTAGGATCATATACTTGTCCACTTTGTTGAAAGTATCATCCATGGTTTGATGATCCATACATGATAGAGAATGATACTTGGGTGTACTATAACATCCACTCCCCAAAAGTTGAGTGTTTTATAGCCTGGTAAATTGAAGCAAACATACATTCTAAAATTTTATTTTATACAGAATATTAATATTATTTTATGCTCTCTAAATTCATTCATTTATTAAAATTATTATAATGAATATAAGTAAACTGATTAATAATTTGCTAGTAATTTATCGATTATTTGTTTTCCATTAATGGTAGTATAATAGTTTGTTAATAATTTATTTGCTTTATAGTAGCAATGTTCACAATTTTTTGTTTATTATTATTTTATCCATGCCTATAAAAGCTTTAAACAATGAAACATAGTTTATGTCATGAAAAAATAACTCCAAGTGTGAATGTGAAGACTCTTTCTCTTTCTTCATTTATCTTGAGATATAGTTCTTGGCAAGGTGCAAAACTGGAAAAATATTTCAGGAGATTCTCTCTTTGCACATCCAAACAACTTGTATATATTAAAACCTTTTTTTTAATCTTTTAACATTTAATTACCAAACTAAGTTTATTTTCAAGGTGATCGACATCAAAGAGTTCTTGGCTAAAAAAAGTGCAATAGAATTGGCAATCATATTCTATATTATATAAAATGTACTAAATATTTGGTATATAATATTTATCTGTAACCAAAGAACGATCCTGTTCAAGGTAATTCACATGATAAATCTCCACAACTAAAATCCACTGTTTTGTTTAGCCATATAAAAAGATGGCATCTGTGCACTTCAAAAAACCCAGTGATTAAGATAGCTGTGTTATTTAAAGATACTTCTCAAGAAAAAAACAAGATTTTCGAATGTAAAAATAACATAATTAAAATTGCCTGATCTAAAGAAGTGAGTGTATCCACAGGGGCAGATCCAAGTTTAACTCAGGGTGGGCAATTTCAGTATTCTCATTATTAGAGTGGGTACTTTTATCATTTGCTTCTTGCACAGACAGCCCATTCTCTGCTCACGATTGAGAGTCGCCAATCATGCCACGACACATTTATATACATAGGAATTGTGTCGTATGTATGTAAATTATCCTTAATCAAACTTTCTTTTATTTTCTTAAAGGAACTGATAGTTAAAATAAAAGGGCAGTGAGACAAAACTAAAAGTGGCACTAGGCTCACCCGGCTCAATTAAAATAATGACCAAATTTAAATCCCGATTCAACAGGAGCAAATAGAAAATGACCAGTAGCAGGACTATATAAACAATAATTTATTATAACATAAATAGATTGAAATAATATAATAAAACTTATCCTTTTATGTAAAGAACATTAATAATCCAACCTTCAAATCCACTTCACTCTCTCGAAGATATTGGCTTTCCATTAAAGAACATAATTAATGTCTTTTACGATGTGGGACAAAAGGACCGTCCACCTTCCAGGCTTCCACCTGAAAGCTCTCTACCAAGGGGCATTTGCATACATACCACCTAATCCCTATGCATTTACACATCTAACCCCTATGTATCTGGTATTTACAATAAACAAACAACAAACTTGACTAGCTTAACAGTTTTTTATATTTTTTTAACTCCCAAAATATATTTGTATTTAACAAAAATGAAAATTTTTTCGAGAAATTTGAAAAATTTTAATTTTTTTAAACTTATTTTATTTAAATTAATCTATATCTTTAGTTATAATTTATATTAAATTTTAAATTAATATCGAGCCTTACTCAAGAACTTACAGAGCATGTTCATAAGCTCGTTAAGTCGAATCAAAAGCTTCTTAATTTCGTGCATAAGTTTGTATTTTTTTTAAATTTTGAGGATCTCTTCCGCCACATTTTGTTTGAATTACAAGCTCGATTAGGCTCAAGTTTTATCTTTACGGATTTGTTGATAAATTATTATTACTTGGTCAAAATTATTAGTTCAAGTAAAAGATATTATTCGATGTGGACATTAATGTTCTGGATTGGACTTTTTTCACGCTAAATGAAAACTTTGAATGAAGTACTATTCACTTAGTTCAAATAGAAATTTTCATTTTTAATAATCTACTATTCACTTTATTTTTAGGTTAAATTAATTTATTTATATAATTAATTTGCCCACCCTCAAAAAATGAATTGGTTCTGCCCCTATGTACCTGACCTTCCCAAATATAAATTAAATTTGCAAAAAAATAAAATAATGCTTACTATATGAATCAAGAACATAGCACGCATAATATATGCTATTTTGCTTTTTTGTACGATGCTATGCCAATAAAGCTTGAGATGTGCCTCTTTGCTCTATGGCTTTTTTGTACGATGCTATGCCATAATATTATGCACACTATTATGAACTATTGACAAATATGACCAACCTCGAATTTAAGGCCCTATCTCAAACATTGATTGTAATGTGGATAGTTATCATCGCTATTGATGTCAACTTCAAAGTTTTGTAATCAAAAGTGTAAAATGTTTTCATTATGAAATTTGAAGTTAGAATTTATTTCTTTATTTTGTTGTATTTTGAATAGGACTCCATATGTCCATGTCAAGATGTTTCATTTTATTAAGATGAAAGTCTTATGTGTTATATTAGGTATTTAGGTTATCTTCATTCGTTATCCTTGTTGATCTTAATGTTATGGTTGTTAGTTCATGGGAACTTTGCTCTTCTTGATCCACAACTTCTTGATAATGATTCCTGGATCCCTCCAACCACTGCAATCCACAGCAATTGTTGTTGCTACTATTTTTTTTTATTAATGTTGTTACTAATTCTGAAATCCTTTTATTATTGATCTACAATTCCTCTTATGTCATCTATTACAAATCTACGATTCTCATGTTCTCTGGAGGCTCATGATGCACATATTCTAAATGGTTGATCCATAAATTCATCCATTTTTGAACGACTCTCTTTCTATAGACTTCTAAATATTGTGGAAATGTAGTAGTGGATGGTAGAAATATTTATAGACTTAAACAATTCTAATGCAAACCTAGATCCATTAAATCTAAATTTTAATTATATTTGTATTTATAAATAGAGGTTTTAGGCATTTACAAAACCAATTGGCTGTTATATATTTAACACATATATATAGGAAGTGCAATTCGTTCTTTCTGGTCACAGATCAAGTGAGACACTTCAATTATTTCAGAAAAAAGAAAAAAAATCTTAGTTCACATGTTAAGTTTGCTTTTCTGGCTTCTTTCATTATTCTCTCATCTTTCTTCTTTCACTTCTTTTTATATTATCAGTTTGAGAGAAAGATTATGTTTAGCCAAATTTTTTATATTGTTAGTTTCAATCAAATACACAAATTTCACTTGCACGTGTCTTTTCAAGTCATAATTTAAACCGTTTTCAGTAGAGACTCAAAATTTTTTTGCCTAAATTTATTTCCATCATGTTTTAGATTTTCACTTGTAATAGTATTGAGAAAAGAGCCAAAATGGTCCCCCAACTATTTAAGTGAGCTCATTTTAGTCCTGACTTTTAAAAAGTGTCAAATTAGTCCCAAACTGTTGAAATAAATGTTGAAATAGTCCTACCGTTAAAAACAAATCTAAGATTGGTGTTCAAAGAGTTAAAAATAGGAAAATTTTTGGAATTATGTTTTCAGTGGGTCATAAGCCAAAATCAAAAAATATAAGTGTTAGATATGTATCAAATAATCATGATTCTTTAAACATAACCAGCATGTAATGATTTGTCAAATTTAGTGTGATATATATATATATATTTGTGTGTGTGCGCGCTCGCGCGCCACTAGCCTTAGTTTGCTGGTAGCGGGGTCACTGTTAGTCCACTCAGGTCAAGGGTTTGATCCCACCGTGGTGTTGGGGCTCTGGAATTTTAGGCACATGGCAGGGGCTCTCATCATGTGGCAAAATAGCGCATGAAAAATCGATATTTAAACCTCTGTCAAATATTGATTTCCTTTTTAAATATATATATATATAGTTTGTGTTTATTACGTATATATATATATAATTCTTTAAATCTGAAAAATCACATGGATATCTTAATCATTTGTTTAGTTGTGGTAGTTGATTGAAGTTGTAATGTTATTTAATATTTTTTTATTTAATTTTATCATTTTTGTAGTTGCAGCTAGAAAGTATGGGTTTAAACTCTTCAAATTTATTGAAATTTTTTAAAACACATTTTTTCAACTTAAAATCATCATTATTTATATGTTATTTGCATGATATTAAATAAAACCTAAGGCACAAATAATTTAATATTCATTCGAGCATGCAAATTTATGCTTAATTTTAAGTAATTAGCTTGTACTAATATGAAGTAAAAATGTCTTTAGTTTCATCAGTAGTATATTGTCACTCAAAAGTTGTTATAATTATAAAAATTATTAAAAAAATTGCATTAATGTTCTTTGAAAAAGTTTGGTACAAATCATTAATGTTCTTAAGTATGTTATACTTTCTAAATAATCATAATAAAACAAATTTCATCGTATTGGTTATGTTTAAATAACCATAATTATTTAATACATATCTAATACTTGTTTTTTTAGATTTTGGCCCATGACCTCTTAAAAAGCATAATTCCAAAAATACCCCTATGTTTAACGCCCTGAACCCAAATTTCATTTTTTTTAAACGGTGGGACTATTTCAACCTTTTTTCTTTAATAGTTTGGGACTAATTTGCACTTTTTAAAAGTCAGGGACTAAAATGGCATTCTTTAAATAGTAAGGGGACCATTTTGACTCTTACCAGAACATTGTCATTATCGGTCTCAAGCCCATTTGTGAAAAGTTGAGGGTTGCATCACAACCAGCGTAAAACATGTCGAAAACAATCATGACATGAATCATTTTGATCACTGTGTAAGTGCTAGAGCGTCCCCTGGAAGCGACGCGCTGTATAGCCTGAATATAGTTAAAAGTGTGCAATGGTCGTTACACCGGCGCCCAAGTGTAATGTTAAATAAGGGTTCTCACATTACGTGCGAATGCGAGTAAAGAAGTTAGTCCATGAAACTAATGAAACTAATAAAACAAATATTAGGATAGGATCTTGGAACATAGGTACTCTCAATGGTAAATTAATGAAATTAGTTGATATTATGATTCATAGGAAATTTAATATCTTATGTATTCAAGAAATTAAGTGGGTTGGAGAAAAGACCAAGTAGATAATTTAGGTTTTAAACTTTGGTATTCAAGTAAGAGTCACACAAGAAATAGTGTATGTGTAATTATAGATAAGAGTTTGAAAGATAATGTTGTAAAAATTAGTAGAGTTAGTGATAGAATTATAGCCCTTAAGATTATCATTGATACTAAGATTTTTAATATTATAAGTGCTTATGATCTTCAAGTAGGTTTAGATACAGGGTATAAAGATTAATTTTGAAATGACTTAGAAGACTTAATACAAATGATATTTCTTGAAGAAAGAATTTTTATTGGAGGAGATAAATGGACATGTCGGTAGAGTGGTAGATGACTTCAGAAATACTCATGGTGGCTACAGTTTTGGAGTAACCAATGAAGAAGGTAGAATTATTTTAGATTTTGTTTTAGCGTATGATTTTGTTATTACTAATACTTTCTTCAAGAAAAGAGATGAACATCTTATTACTTATAAGAGTGGATCTAATAAAACACAAATTGATTATTTTCTTATGAGAAGAAGATTCATGTAGCTGACCCCACATAGTGGGATTAAGGCTTTGTTGTTGTTGTATTAGAAACACTTTAGATAGTTTTCTTCAACAAGCCCAATAATTTGAAGAGATGACACCAATAGTGCACTAGAGAAAAATGGTTTCTCACAAGAACATATTAAGCTTTCATATATAAATATGTTTTAGAAATTTATAATTTACATCTATTTATTTTGGGTAAAACTACGTTATCTATGATTCTTTATAACAAATGGGTTAAAAACTAGACATTTTTAAAATTTGTCATTGTGTTTCTTATTATCCCATAAGAAATAATAATCAATCAAAAGATGTTTTTATCTCTTAGTTGTCTTAGGCCTAAATAGATTATTGGCAAATTTTCCTTTTTCATTCACCATGCTCTACATTTCTACCTCATCTTTTTGAACGAAAATATCATCACATTTCTTATGAGCACTATTCACGTCTAACAAGCAACATATATGATTTATAAGAAGAGTTATGCTTTTATATTATCAAGCTGAGCCGAGTAAAATTAAACTTTCTCAACAAATTATAGAGCAAAATGACCATGTACATTAAAAAGAATTCATCTCTCTGTTTGACTAACAACCACTCTTGTTGTAGCAGAGGTTGATCGTAAGAAAGCAAGAGTAAATGACAACGACGAAGCGCCAATTTAGAGCCTGAAGAAGTGAAATGGTGAAAACTAGAAAACTTTGCCCTCAAAGAGAGAACAAAATAGAATGGCATTTCCTTTACACTATAATAAATATATGCTAGTCATGGGAGTATTGCAGAATAAAAAGTAAATTAAAACCCTAGAGAACTAGGGATTGAAACTACAAAACCGAAATGTGAAAAATAATAAAGGAAGTGGGTAATGTGGCATAGCAATTGCTTGAGATTTTGACACAAATACGGTGCGAAGGAATTATGGTATGCTTCACTTTAGTTTATCACCAGTTGAAGTTTTGTATCTTTCCTTTTGGGTAAGCAAACTTATTATATAAATAAGGGGTTTTTACATACCTACACTTAAGCATGAGAATTTACATCTCAAAAGCTTAAACTCTAATATTTAGCAATTAATCACCTAAAATCTACACCTCACCATAATTTTTACTCTATGTTATCATCATTCGCTCGTCTCCGTCAGCTCATTCTCTTGTCGATAGAACTCTGTTGATTTTTTCATCTATGAGTGTTTTGAGTGAGAAGAAAGATACCTAGATGTGATTTCTTTAGTTCGAGGTCACCGAGAGACTGTAGCATTGTCCTATCAAAAGGCAATAATGATGGGCACGATGAAATCGATGGAGGATCATTCGACTGATAGGTCGGGCAAGGGTTTTTTCATGTTGCAGAGAACGTGAAGGCTGAAACCACGATGGCCTTCGGTGGGATCTCCGCTCCTACACAAACGACTTGACTTTATACCACATTTTCTTGGGCTTCGTCGTTGCAACAGGAAGAAAAGAAATTATATCACCGTAATTAAAATATAATTTAATCTAAATAAAATATGATTAAAATTTAATTTAAAATGAAATTATTTTTTCTATTATAAACTAAAAGTAAAAAACATATTTCCATTTAAAGCTCATGAACAAGCTTGTTAGGATGCTCAATTAAATTTCGGTATTGACTTAAAAACCAATATAAATTATAACGAAAAAAATATATGTAATTTAAATTAAATAGTATAAAACTTAATTTAAAATTAAAATAATTTTTATATTAACTTAAAAGTAAATAAATTCGCTCAAATTTCTCAAAAGAATATACAAACATGTTTCTAGAAAAAGTAAAACTAAAGTATTTAAAAAATAAAAAATAAAAATACAAATACAAATAGGATGATTTACACACATAACAATAGATTCTCATGTATTCATCACATCACATTAAAAATACCACTATTTTATTTTTTCATATAGAGTTTTGGTGTTAGATATGTAAATACATAGGAATTGGGTAGCCTGTATGTAAATGCCTATGGTTGTGAAACTTCCGTGTGACTGCACACTCTTTAGTCCCAAATTGGTTAAAAAAAAGGATTCTTAATTCTTTTTAAATTGAGAAGCATGGCTATGTATCCTAATAACTACAGCATTACATGGCCATGATTTTAAAATATATTGTTTAGATTTGTTTAGGTCTAAAAAATTGTTATTTATTTACATTTAAATAAACTTAAAAAAATCCTGACATAAAAGTGAGATACACACAACAACAACAAGCTTTTATCCCATTAAGTGGGCTCGGTTACATGAATTATTTTTCTCCATTGTGTTTTATTGATTGTCGTATTTTCATTTAAATGTAATAGATTAAGATATTTTTTTGTACAATATGCCCAAATCTTTTTAAGTCTACCTCTACCGATCTTAGCATAAGTGGAATCTAAAAGATCCACACTCCTAATCAAATGGTCGACGTTTAATGTGACTAGACCATTTAAGACGACTCATTTTAATCTTCTCTACAACTAAAGCTACACTGACCCTTTCACAGATAGATTTGTTTCACATTGTCTCTAAGTGTCCCTAATCCACCTAAGCATTCTCATCTCAGCAACACTTAACTTTGTTTTATGCTTCACTTTTAAAGTCCAACATTGTGCGCCATAAAGCATTGCAAGTCTCACTACCATCTTATAAAGTTTTCCTTCAAGTTTAAGCAGTACTTTTCTATCACACAATAGGTCTGATTCATTCCTCCACTTCAACCAACCAACCTAAATTCTACAAATAACACCCCCATCTATATCATCATCACTTTGAACAATAGATTTGAGATATCCAAAACGTCCACACATTTAAAGATTTGATTACCCATAGTTATAACTCTATCACTAAAGGTACTACTACTAAAATTACATTCCATGTATTCAATTTCAGATCTACCAAAACAAAGGCCTTTAAACTTCAATGTAAACCCCTATAATTATAGTTTTTTTTCCCAAAATCCTCTAATCTCCCAAAATCCTCTAATCTAATCCACAAAAAGGATATCATCAACACGATGCATTCACCAAGGTACATGCTCTTGTAGATGTCCAGTAAGAACATCCATAACTAAAGCAAAAAGTTATGGACTTAAAGTCAATCCCTAATGTAATTCAACTGAAATAGAAAAATAATTGGTTAATCCTCCTGCCCGGCCATATCTTTAATGAAAAGTCAATCCATAACACAAGTAACAACACTAGTATACATTTCTTTAATGACTTGAATATAAGACATATGAACACTTTTCTTTTCTAGAACTCTCCAAAGAACTTCTCTTGGACCTTATTGTAAGTATTTTCTAAATCAATAAAAACCATAATTAAATCCTCCTACTTATCTCTATACTTCCCCATCAAACCCTCAATAAATGTAAACCTTCCATAGAATATGTCTGTCATAAATTCAAACTGATTATGAGAAATCTTTGTATCATGTCTTAACCTATGTTCAATTATTCTCTCCTATAATTTTAAAGTATGACTTACTAACTTAATTCCTCTATAATTTGCAAACTCTTGGGCATCCCCTTTATTCTTAAAAATGGGGACTAAAATACTCTTCCTCCACTCCTCGAACATCGTTTTAGTTTTTAAAATAATATTAAAGAATTTAGTAAGCTAAGAAACTAACAAATCTCCTAGATATTTCCACACTTCAACAGGGTTATCATCAGGTCCTATTGATTTTCCACCATTGATTTCCTTTAAAACCTCATCAACTTTCTTTTTACTAAGGTGATGACAAAAGTAAAAAATATTATTATTATTAACGATATTAAAATCACTAAGTCCGATAGTATTTCAGAAACTTTATTGAAAATTTTATCAAAATAGCTCGCCTATTTATGGTGAATATCTTTCTTTAAGAAAAGTACTTTTTAATTTTCATTTTTAGTACGTTTTATTTGAATTAAATCTTTACCTTCTATTTCTCTTTGTTTGATTAGCTTATACAAATATTTTCACCCTCTTCAATATCTAATTTAATATAAAAACCACTATAAGCAGAATTCTCGGCATCCCAAATTATTCTCTTAAACTCCTTACGGGTCACCATATATTTTTCTTAGTTCTCTAAGTTTTTATATTTAAATAAATTTTTATAATAAAACTTCTTATATGTTTTTCTACAGATTATTATTCCACCACCAATATATTTATTTATATTGTTTTTCCTTTCAATTCGCCAAATACATCTTTTGTCACTTGTTTAATAATGCTTGTTACTTCATCCCATAGAGAATTAATTTCTTCATAAATATTCCAAATATTAAAATCTCAAGTTTACTCATAAAAATAATTTTATTTGTATTTTTTAGGTGTCTTACATTTACACAATAAATTCTATGTGGGATAAAGTTATTATTTATTCGTAAAATTGAAAATAATTTTTCATGAACATCCCTAGCACCAACACAATTTCAAAGATTCATGTCACGATTTTTGGACAAAAAATTTACACTGGTTGTCGACTACCAAACACAACCCTTAACTTTTCACATCCAGGGCTAAGAACCCGGCAATGACATACACACACATATATATGTGTGAGTGTGTTGTGTTGGGTCACGATAGGTGGTGGGGCAGATTTTTTAGGTTCAATTAGTTGTTATTTATTTACACTTTAAATAAGCTTAATAACATCCTAATATTAAAGTGGTATGTATGTAAATGTCTTGGGCCGGATCAAGGTGTTGTAGCTTCGCCCATGGCAGCCGAGGAAGCTACGACCTATAGGCAAATTGATCAATGTGAAAGTTAATGGTTGTGGGCAAAAGGGGCAAATTGACCAATGTGGTATATAATTTTTTGTTACTTGAAATGCTTAAGTGCTCGATGATCGCTATGTAAAATGAACTATAATTGTATGAGATAGTATTCACAATGTTGTAAAGCTCAATTATTTGTCTCAGGATAGAATATACAACATGACACCATCTTTGAATGAGAACAAAACTGATACCATCATGCACGCATCCGTGTTCTCTTAAAAAACTATCAAAGTTTGGCTACCAAAGTCGTGCTAACTTTATCTTTTAGAATCATGAAACTCATATCTTCCTAGAGGCCCCAATTAAACTTCCCTTTCTGATCAATTAGTAGTTGGAGAGCGAATGAACTGAAATTAATGAAGTGCTGATAGAAAGTTGTGCGACCAAGGAAGCCACAAACTTCATATATGGTGGAGAGAGATGGTCAATCCTAGGTTTGTTTCACCTTCTCATTATCAACTGTAATTTCTTTTCGCTAATCAAAAATCAAAGGAGCAAAACATGGTTTGTGGCAAACTTGAATTTCTTTAAATTAAGCAGTAATTTGTTGTCCCAATACCTTTAAGATCTCCTTAAAAGAAGCAAAAGTTTCTCCATGATTTGCTAATCATATAGATTAGAATGCCATAGAAGTACACGATGCGAATTTTTCAATGAAAGGCTTCATGAATGGGTTCAACAACCGCACAAAAGTGCTTGGAGCATTGCATAAACTGAAGGGCATAACTTTCTATTTAAAAAGCCCCTCTTGAGTCTTGAAACCTGGCTTCCACACATCATCAGGCCAGATGCAAACTTGATGATAACCGCATTTGAGATATAGCATGGGGAAAATGCTTTAACCTTCCATCTGTCTAGCAAATCCTCAAGACACAGAATAAGGAAATAGTATATGATTGCCCATTCTTACATGGCCTGACCGTCCAAGCATACAAGCTAGTTTCCATTCTGCTTTGGGATTAATAATGTTATAATAAATGGGCAAACATATGAATTAGTTGCTTTGGTGCTTGGTGCGCACACATATTAGGCGTGCCAATGGTATTGGACCTTGCCAACCAAAGTGCACATGACCAGTTCAAAGTATATTTTTATGGCGTAACGTTATTCAACATATGAAACTTCTTATGATTGTCTAGACCGTGGAGTGTTAAATGAGCATGATATATGACCAAGAATGATCTCCAAAGTGTTCCATGTGAGTTTCAAATGTACTTCAAATATGTCTCACTTGTATAAAAAATAATATGAAAACAAACATACTCAAATAAATTTAAAGTAAGCTTAGATTGATATCAAAGGCTTTAAAATAATTCTTTGAAAAAATCCCATATTATTTCAACAGCACAAATACAAGTTTAACCCAATTTATTTTATTTGCAAAATATATTAAAACGTTATAATGAAATTTCAATCAAATTTGAACTTTTTTTTTAGGAAAAAGAAATTGGATTTGTTTTGTGTTAATTTAAATCTGTTTGAATCTACTACAATCTTAACCAAAACATAGACCTAAACTCAAAACTAAAACAAAATACAAACTAGAAATTAACTTAATTAAAACTTGATATTTAACTTAAACCTAAACATGGAACTAAAACGTAAACCAAATATAACCTAAGGCTAATCCAAACCTAACCTAAAATCTAAATTTTAACTGAAATTTAGACCAAACTATAAATAAGCTAAACCCAATCTAAACATGAGCTCAAATATACATATAATTAAACATAACATCAAAAACCTAAAATAAATTAAAGATAAATTAAACCCGACCAACTCAACCAAAAATTAAACCAATACGGCCCATCCCAAGCTTGCTCAAATACATCAAAACAACCCATCCAGAGGATTCATTAAGCTGCTATATACATTGGAATTTCCGAATTAAAGAAATTGAGACAAAGGATAGCTTGGCTTAACCTCACGCAGAAATTAGATTAATGTAGCTTTGTATAGCATGCAAGGGAGGTAGTTCATCGAGCATGCTATTAAGTCGCAGACTAAATAATTCAACTAGCAATTGCTCAACCTCAATGGGGTATGCAAACACATTGTTCGGGAGACCTTGGCTAGCAATAAAACAATCAATTCGCTATGTGCAATCCCCTCCAAGAATTTTGCCTCTAGTATAATACAAATTTGGTTCTCAGCTAGGCTTGATCTTTAGCAGTAATAGAGTTAATTTTTATCCATACATAGGAATAGATAGCTATTATTCCTTCCTCTATGTGTGTTGTTGGCATCATATTGCCACGGTTGGCCAACTATATGACATGTAGGGGTGTAAACGAACAGAGCTAGTGTTCGTGTTCGGTTCGTTTGAACTTTAATTTGTTTGTGTTGACCTCATTTTTGTGAGGTCTTAGTTTCTTATTCCCGGAACCCATAACCTAGCCTTGTGAGTTCCTGGTTGACCATCCTAGCGGACTAGTAATGGAGCCCACCTCCCGTAGAGCTTCAAACCGCTTCCTTACTCATTTTTGTGAAAAAAAAAAAACTCGCACGAATGGTCCCAAGCACTCAACTTCTAGTTGCAAGGGCTAAGGACCAACATGCAGAGGGTCTGAAAATGAGTTCCAATAGGATCGAACGACCTTAGGTTAACCCTCGGTGACTCGGCAACGCACTTGTTGCATCACACACAATTTTGACTTAAATTGACTCGTCCGCCGGCAAACTCGTCCGGACGATCCCGGATGACGAAACGGACCGCGCCGACACGTCTGGAACGTCGATTTTAGCTAGAAAAGACACCCATATTGCTGTGGTTCCACATTCGCGCGAATTGCACGAAAATCGATGCACGTTTCTTCTAAATTAGCGGGGCAAGGGTTTGGGTTCAGCCCGGGCTCAATTCGAGCTCGACACAGGCTGAACGCAAGCCAGGACTATTTCAAATTTCAAATTTTTAAAATTTGAATTTTACCTCCTAATTTCATCTTAATTAGATTTGATTAGAAGTTATTTTTTTACCTAATATAACTGCCCCTGTATGGAAGGAATTTAATAGCCCGCTCCATGCACTTGTAACGGCATTAGAGAGGCGTGGGATACAAAATCCCGCTGGATTTTCTTTTCGGCCAATTTCCTTCTGCTCATCGCCCTCGCTCCTGCTCATCGCCCTCGCTCGATATTCCTCCTGCTCATCGCCCTCGCTCGATATTCCTCCTGCTCATCGCCCTCGCTCGATATTCCTCTTGCTCATCTCTCTCGCTCGAAATTCCTCCTGCTCATCTCCCTCGCTCGATATCGCTCCGGCTCATCTCCCTTGCTCGATTCTGATTCCTTGCTGCGCCGAGGAACCGCACCCGAGACCCTCGCCTTGTGCCGAGGAACCGCGCCCGAGACCCTCGCCTTCCTTTAAAGCTCGCCCAGAAACCCTCGCCCCCTCCAGTTCGCTTCTTCTCTGCGACGAAAACCACCGCTCGTTTCTCCTTCCCCGATCAAACAACTGTTCGGTTCGCCTTCGTCGCCTCTCGACCGCACCGAAGTCGCTGGCCCTCCTCTGCACGAAGCCACTCAGCCTTCCCGCATACGCCTGACTCGTCTCCCCCCTGCTCTCGACAGAACATCTTCGTTCTCTCTGTGTCGATCGTCTGCCACATTTCGACGCAGGTTTGAACTCGTTGATCTTACCTTCCACCTGGATTATTTCTTTCAGTTCACTACAAATCCTTTATCGAAGTATTTGATTCTAACAATTGAAACTTTCTGAGCTTATTGCACGCTATTACTACTGTTCTCAAACTTTTGTTATAGCGGTTATTTCTCTGCATATTTCACGTGGATTGGTCTAGCATTGGGGAGTCTTTCTTTTATCAAAATTATGAAGATCATTATGTTATTAAATGAGTTTGCTTGTCTGAATCGATTGTTTAGATAGGAGGAATTACATACATACTACGCAATTCAAATGTATTTACATATCCAGCCCCCAATTCTTAGAATCAATTTGTATGTCAGTCATATGTACTTGTATACCTAATGCCCAAGCTTTGTTTTGACATATATGTCATCTATCTCCTACTTGTTTATATATCTAACATCCAAACTTCGATGTTTACCCTCATACCACTCAAATTCTTCATAGCACAAAACAAATATTACCATTTTAATTTTTATTTTTTTTTTATTTTTTTTAAATACACATGTTCATGTGCTTAGGTAAATTGTTATTGTTGTTTTGGAAATGGACATGTAAATTCGTGAGGATTAAGTGGTATGTATGTGATCATTTCCTTTCCTTTAAAAGATTTGTTTAGTGGTAATTAAATGTTGCTAGGAGTCATTGAGAGTTATATGTGGCTTGAAATTAGTATTTGGGTGCTGAAATTGAGATTTTGAATGTTGTAGGTAGTTGTTTAGCTACTAAAGATGGTCGTTAGCTGCTGTAAGTGGCTTAGAAGTGCTGTTTGTTGGCTTTAGGGGTGTCGTAAGGTGTTGGAAAACACTTAAAAGTGCTGTTTAATCTTTCAAATTGTTGTTTGGATTTGTGGCAGACCATAAAAGTGCTGTTTGGTCTTTCAAATTGCTGTTTGGATTTGTGGCAGGCCATAAAAGTGTTGTTTGGTCTTTCAAATTGCTATTTGGGTTCCTAGGAAGATACACAAGTGATGTTTAAGGATCATTTTGGGACTGGTTCAGACTAGTTTCACTGCAGTTTTCGGGGCTTTAAATGTATTTTTTTAAGGAGACTTTGTGACCGTTTTGGGCTAGGTTTCCTAGCTAATTTTATAACATTTAAAATTAATGTTTTTGGTCTTACATGAGATGGTCTTACATGAGGTTTTTGGTCTTACATGAGAGCAATTTTGGAATTTTAAAAATTGTTGTTTGAGGCATTTTAAATGTGGTGTTTGAGGCTTTTAAAAGTGTCGATTTGAGGTGTTTTAAAGTCTTTAAAATGGTTGTCAAAACGGGAACTTCTGATTTAATTAGTTGGAAAACACTTATTTGAGAGTCAAATACCTTAAATCACTTTTGAGATTTGATTTATTAGTTTTGAAAGTGGATCAACCTTTTCTTTTTGTTTGTTTTATTTATTTTTAAATGGTTAAGTCAAAATGGGAACTTCTGATTTAATTAGTTGGAAAACACTTATTTGAGAGTCAAATACCTTAAATCACTTTAAACACAAGTTAAAACATAGGCTTCTAGATTTTTAGGAGCACACCCTAGGTGAGAGTCCATCCACCTAATCCTCAGCATAGACTTCCCAATTTTTAGGAGCACACCCTAGGTGAGAGTCCACCCACCTAACCCTCAGCATAGACTTCCTATTTCTTCCTAGATTTTAGGAGCACACCCTAGGTGAGAGTCTATCCACCTAATCCTCAGCATAGGCTTCCTAGCTTTTTAGGAGCACACCCTAGGTGAGAGTTCACCCACCTAGTCCTCAGTGTAGACCTCCTAGACCTTAGGTGCATACCCTAGGTGAGAGTCCATCTACCTAGTCCTTAGTGTAGGCTTTCTAGAGCTTAAGTACACACCTTAAGTGAACGTTGATTCATCTAATCCTCGAATGCACAGTGAAACTAGACACTTGACCCTGATTCACAAACTGATCAAGACACTAGACACCAGGATGCACCTCGACGTGACACATGCTTCCTTAATTAAATCAACAGTGAAATTCCCTCAATGACTTGACCTACAATGAAACCCAATGCATCGGGATTTGAGCTTAGATAATATACTCAAATCCTCCTCGAAATTACGGAAATTTGTTAACGCCACATATAGATCATCGGACTAGGATGAGTCTAGAGTCTAAGTGGCGAGGGCGATGACGACATTGCTTATGTGTGCTTAAACGAGAGATACGAAGTGAAATTATTAGAATAATATCTCCTACCTCAAGGATCTTCAATAAGGGAGAGGAAAGGATCCATGATACTATTCGCCGACTCTTGATGGGATTGTTGCCCCCGACACTCTTAGGTTGTCAGTAGTTCTAGCACGATTAGAGTGACTAGTCTGTGGACTGTACGACTTTACAAAAATATTTATAAAAATAAAATAAAAATTTCTTTTGCATGATTAAAAGAACTCTTCATAGAAAAGAAAGACTTAAATAATAACTTTTGCATGAAAATCTTCCTATGAAAATTTATAAAGGTCAACGACTAGTCACTTGGATTGAGGTTAAGAACTACCTCCTGTAAAGTGTCGAGTTGACAACTCTTATTCAAGATCGGGAAGCACACAGCCCAGCTCTGAGCCCCCACTTTCACCAAAGTCTTATACTCAGTCCTGATCTTTCATATGTCGTCATATGTTTTTTTTGCTTTTACAGTTTATCTACAGCATTTTACTTTACTGCGTTTTACCTTTCAAGTACTTTTTATTTAATTGCAATTTTACTAATTTTAAGTACTTTTTATTTAATTGCAATTTTACTACTCTGCATGTAAAACCAGAAACTGAAACAAAACTGAAACAAAACAAAAACCAAACTTTGACACCAAAACTGTGAAACACAAATCAACAATCTCAAACACTTAAACCTTGGAGCCATCGCGACGACAGGAGCTTGGAACCAACTTTGTGGGCAGCAGAATGAGGAGCTTGGAGCCAGCAGGGGACCTTCTTCAGCATTATCTCTTCTTTAGCATAATAACAACCCATAGGATTTTGAGGTAACTCGCCTAGAGCGACGTAAATCCTTACCTTCTTTTAGGCCCCTGCACAATCATGTTGTGCAGCATAAGTCCTAACTCGTTTCTCGCTTTAGGTTTCGAGGTTGCTTTAGGTTTCGAGGTTGTTGTGTGGTACAACGTAAACCCTCTTATCTCTGCGTGTTATTTGCTATTATGCAGATTATGCAGATGTAAGTCCCAAATAATAAAACTGGCAGGATCAAACAATTAATTAACATCGTCTCCAAAAATGTAGCACACTATAGGATAGTCTGGGAAGTCATCGCGATTTACCTCGGATCAGTGACATCCCCTACCTTCTTCTTCCTCTGGACTCCTAAAAATAAGTGTTCCGCATTGAGTCATTCCCACTTGATTTTCCTCATCCTATCTTGAAAACCTGAACCTTGAATTCTTGAAGACTAGAACCATTGATCATTATCGAGAGTTTTCTCATGTGACGCCCGTCGTTTGGGATGTAATTAACTATAGGGGCTTGCCTCTATAGGGAACTTGGAACCCAGGTAAAATAAACCCTATTTAATCTTTGTATTAAATAGGGGAATTTGTCGGTCATATATAAAAGGTTCGCAGACCAAACGGATGTCACAAATCTCTTAGTTTGCAGGATTGCGTCTATCGCTGAGGTCTACACTTATCTCTTGGGAGGGTGTAATATTCGCGGTATCAGGCACGATTATGCAAACTATCAGACTAATGAGATCCATTTGGTCTCATTTTTCAAAAAATTAAAACATATTACTTTTAAAGCTCAAACTATATATCTTTTATACTTAAATTAAATCTCAAAAATTATTTTCATATATCATATTTTCATAATTAATCAATCAAAGAAAAAGTTGACCGACAGTTTGAAATAGATACGTGTTCGAAATTGTTCGTGAAGTCACTGTTCGTGTTCGGTTCGATTTGTTCAAAATTAGTTCGAATGGTTCGAAATGTTCGAATTTTTTGGGTTGTTCAAATTGTCTGAAATGTTCGAATCGTTCGAATTGTTCGAATCGTTCGAATCGTTCGAATTGTTCGAAATTATTTATATTGTTTGAAAATTTTTATATTATTATGAAACCAAAGTATTATAAATGTAAAAAAAAAATTTAGATGTTAGACATGTAAACACATAAAAATTGTGTGGTAGACTAAGCAAGATATATCTCAAGCATCGGGAACTAAAATGGACAATTAATCAATCATATTGATAAAAAGAAATCAAGATAAATAATATATATATATATATATATATTGAGGAAGGAGCATTATACGACTCTGATTTCTATTAGATCAAAAGAGAGTACAAAATGGGAGGGGAGATGGATCCCCTTAACTAGAAAAACAAAATACAAATTAAACTCACCCATGAGTTCCACCTCGCACAGTACAACTCCACCCAAATAAAGCTCCAAAATGTAAATACAATTACATCCAAAAAGGAAAAAAAATGTATACCCATATATATGAGATTTAACGATGAAGCAAAAATTTCTGCGTGCAACATCTGAAGAAAGACCTGAAGCAGCCACAAAGAAAACAGAAAATTCCTCCTGTCCAAAAAACAGTAACAGAAAACCTCCAATTGAGCAAACAACAAAAGCTCAGTCGCAGCCACAAAAACAGAGGGAGCC
Source organism: Phalaenopsis equestris (assembly GCF_001263595.1). Taxonomy (NCBI): domain Eukaryota; kingdom Viridiplantae; phylum Streptophyta; class Magnoliopsida; order Asparagales; family Orchidaceae; genus Phalaenopsis; species Phalaenopsis equestris. The sequence continues at coordinate 3,637,188 of NW_018164549.1, read as the reverse complement.
TCACACCATTGTCAAACCGCAGAAATACCTCCAAAGGAAACAAACCAAGGTCCTCCAAGCAATAAACCAACAGTATAGTTGAGAAATACAAAGAAAAACAGCCAGGAAAAACCAAAATTGATGTGTGACAAAAGGAGAAATTGTATAGTATAGAAAAGAGCATGAAAGAAAAATGCAACACAACCAACTACATCTACCCATCAAGTATTCAGAAATTGCAATGAAGTAAGTGTTAACCATTCCACTTAATTGAAAATGTAAGAAATTCTGCAATCATCGAAACAGCGAAAACCAAAAAAAAAATTGTAGCGGAAATAATAAAGACCACATGTGTAATCAACTAAGTTGGTATTAAAACCAAAACAACAAAGAAAACCAGATAATTAACTCCTAATGTAAGGAGTATCAGAGCCAACAAAACTATCCAGCTCTGAGCCTCAAGAGGAGATGAAGAAAAGATAGTTGATGCAAAATAGGCTAGGCACTTCCCTGCATCATCCCGAAAGAAGCCTCCAGCCCCAGCAGGGTTAGAGAATCAGCAACCATCAATATTGGCTTTAGATCAGCCTAAGAGTGGGGGGGGTCTCCAACTTATTAAAGTTGGTCTCCTACCCTGCTCAGGTATATGTAAAGCACCATCACCACTCAGCTTTCTACAAGCCTTATGATAATTAGTCATCATAAAGGAAACTGTGATAGAGGAGGAATGAGGGGAAATTATATATTTATAATTATTTCGAGCTGAACAAATAAACCACAACACCATTAGAGGAATATAGTGCAATTTAACATGTACATAAATTTAACAAAGCCTACTACAGCATGCATAAGCCCTTTCCTGCACCGCATCAAAACATGATTTTTTTAGAAATATACTCATTCATAAGTCATTTCCTGCAAAATACATAAGCCCAACCGAAACCAGGGAGGGGAGAGAGGAAAACATAGTCTTTCAAGCAATGTGGCATGTATGTGTGTAGGGCTGTCAAAAGATAATGCCAAACAAAACCCAAGCATGGTAAAATAAAAATCAAGATATATTACATTATGTGAAATAAAAATTTAAAATTTAAATGTATCTCTAGTTTAATGCGAAAATAATAGCAAGTATTTAAAGTTCAAAGCTACAATATATTGTAAATTCTTAGTAATGAAAGGATTTGCATAGCGTAGACTTGACTAATTTGGCTTTATATGTTTTGTAGTTAAATATTAAGTTTTTCCTCATCAAGGATCTCTTGCTGAAATAAAATAATGAAAATAAATATTAATATCTAGTATTGTGAATAAATAAAATATACTAGAAAGTAGAAAACTGTACACTTAATGAAAAGATTACCATTAATGTCTTTGCATTTTTTTAGTAGATCGAATCCAACTTGATACACAAACCAATACATTAACGGTTTGAGTGGATAAACTACTTCTATAATCAACCAACACCCTACCGTCTGCACTAAAAGTTGATTCTGAGACAACCGCGTTTATAGGTATTGATAGAATATCTCGAGCCATAATTGAAAGTCGGGGATACTTCAATATATTCATCTTCCACCAATCAAGTACATCAAAGTCTTTACTCAAGCACACAAATAATTTTTCTTCAAAATATACTTATAAATCAGATTTCAATATTTCCAGAGAACTAAAAGCTACAACAAAATCTTGAAACCCAAACATTGCATCAAAATGACTTGAGGATCGTAGGATCATCTGCAGATGAAGATCCCTCATTAGAAACATTGCAATCAATATAATTTGCATATATTTCCCAAAAGGCATCTTGAACTGTTTTAAGATTTTGCTCAACCTCTTCATGTGAGTATATCTTCTGGAATGTATAGCTAATAAATTTTAGTTTCAATGTAGGATCCAAAATTGTTGTATTAGATATATGAAGAATACATTCCCCCCTATATTTGTTGAATTTGATTTGCATACTCATAATCATATTTCTCATATAATCATCTTCTGACAATGACACCTCAATCAAAATCTTCTTAACATGCATAACTACAGTTGAAAATATATTTGAAGTAAGATAAAAAGTGTCAGATATCATCTTTGTAACATTATTAAAAACAGAAATAAAATTTTTGATTTTCTCATATTTTACCCATGTTGAATCAACAGACAACCATTTGTAGTTATTATCTCTAATTGCGTAGTGATAAAAAACATTGTGATAAATAAATACGGACCCCAACATGTTGAAAGTTGAGTTCCATCTAGTAGAAACATCAATAGACAGTGACCTTATAATTACAATTCTTAATTATTTTGTCACTTCTAAAAACTTGTACAATCTTGCAGAGAATTTTTTCAGATAATTCACAGACTCTCTAATATTTTGAAAGATTTCATGAACCTTCTTTAGCCTATCTTGGACCATTACATTGATGATATGTGTGTAGCATCTCACATGAAAAAAAAATCACAAAAGTGCAGCTTTTCTCGTGGTTGAAAATTCACTTTTAAGGAACTAGTTGTCACATCATTATTACTCACATTATCTAAAGTAATTATAGAAACTTTATCCTAACGCTTCCACTCCAGTAAACACTCACAAATAGCATCACAAATGTAATTATCTGTATGTGGAGGTTCTAACTCAATAAAGTTAATAATTACCTTTGTTAACTTCTATATTTCGTCGATATAATGAGCAGTCAAGCACATATATCCAATAGTCTGATTGGACGTCCAACAATCTGTAGTTAATGACACCATGTGAACATCTTTAAGGCAAGATTTAAGTTTTTCTTTCTCGCACTCGTAAACTTTAATGCAATTATTTTTTATAGTGTTTTTTAAAAACTCTGAAAGTTTGGATTCAACATTTTCAACAATGGATTGAACTAAGTATGTTCAATCATCATGAATGATGAATAGATATTCATGTACAATTATCATTTTTGCAATCACCTCTCGTATGTGTTGTTGATCATAATTTTGAGGATCATAGAAAATAAGAATCTCTGAATCACCCTGAGCTTCCAAAAGTAAAAAGTTCACATATTTTTTCTCTTGTCTGATAAATTAACTTATTGTTGACTCTTTATTTTTATCTTAACACATTTCTTAACATGTCTAAAAAGCTGTGAGGTTGTACCTAATTTTGGTTTAGAGATTTTCACCCCGCAACAAATGCATTGAACAAATGATACTTCAACCCCCTTAAAATTTGATTTAATATCAACAAAATACTGCTCATATTATGATTATCTCTTCTTGTATTTCTTACATTGCATTTCAGTACTAGTGTTTCTAACAGCCGGCTTAACAGGTTGAGAACTATCAATTCTTTCTTGTATTGCAACTGACAATTGTTAATCATTTGATACAGATTGAGCATGTTCAACATTTGACATTGTAAATATTTATACATAAAAATATAATATCACATGAGATTTCATGCATGAATGTGTAAGCAACAACAAACAAACAAATATTTGATCAAGAGGTTGGTTTTTCCAAAGCGATCATACTATTTCAAAATTTAAAAGTACATGTACTGCAAATGAAAAAGAAATTTAAAACTGAACAGTAAGAACATGCCAACATTATGTAAAATACCCTTAAAAGTTTTAAGGCTATAAAATGCCCCCATACTATTGAAAAGATTGAATCAAGATGGGGTCATATTGCCCCCGTTATATCTAAAAGCTTAAGCATATATATGAGAGCATAAGGTGAAGGGATAAGGATCTTTCTATTTCACCGCCACATGGCATGTACGGAAATGTCTGCCCATATTTATCGAAGCCCATTTTTTAACTTGCATTTAGCTAGAAACCAAAAGAATTGAGAACTAAAAAATGAAATGGTCAAAGAGTGTATAATTCGAAATCTCCACAAGTCCCCTAAAGCAATTATACTAGGGCATTAAGTGTCAATAACTCAAACCACAAAAACTACATAAGAGAACTCTCTCCTTGAGAGAGCTCAAGAAATTGCAGAATAGCAAAACAATTATCCTCTTTCACAACTCACAGATGCCAAAAACACCCTCAATTAACGATATCTATTGCCTCATTATGGGCAATGCAAAGGCATTGCTCTCCATTTTAAACAGAAGAAAAAATATTAGTAGATTGATATTTATGCTAAATATTTGTCTCAATTTCCTCGCAACATTGCTGTACTCAATAGTACATCTTTTAGCTTTTGCATGGATGTGTCAGCCATTAAATGTTGAAACATTGTACTTAAAAAAATATTCGTTCCTCATAACCAACTCAAAATTAATTTCATTTAGAATACAAGTCCACAAACAGAAATGCAAGAAAACCACTTGACACCTAAAATTGATTTTCTTTTTCATTGTCACTTGCAAAATCTTTAATCTTTCACATAGATCAACCAACTGAGCTCGTATGTGCTCTCTGAAGGAACTAAAGAACAATGAAATTAATTAGAAGTGGCAAAACAACGAACATGAGTTGCAAAACAAGAAAGAATTGATAATTCTCAACCTGTTAAGCTGACTCTTAGAAGCACTATTACTGAAATGCAAGTTAAGAAATGCAGGAAGAGAAAATCATCAGTGTGAGGAGTATTTTGTTGATATTAAATCAAATTCTAAGAGGGTTGAAGTATCATTTGTTCAATGCATTTGTTGTGGGGTGAAAATCCTCAAACCAAAATCAGGTACAACCTCACAGCTTTTTAGGCATGTTAAGGAATGTGCTAAGATAAAAGTAAATAGTCAACAATAAGTTAACTTATCAGACAAAAGAAAAAATATGTTGAACTTCTTGCCTTTGGAAGTTTAGAGTGATTCAAAGATTTCTATTTTCTATGATCCTCAAAATTATGATCAACAACTCATAAGAGAGGTGATTCCAAAAATGATAATTGTACATGAATCTCCATTCATGATAGTTAAACATACTTGGTTCAATACAATGTTGAAAATGTTGAATCTTAAGTTTTAGAGTTTTTCAAAAACACTATAAAAAATAATTGCATGAAAGTTTACGAGTGCGAGAAAGAAAAACTTAAATCTTGTCTTAAAGATATTCACATGGTATCATTAACTACAGATTGTTGGACCTCCAATCAGACTATCGGATATATGTCCTTCACTGCTCATTATATCGACGAAACATGAAAGTTAACAAAAGTTATTATCAACTTTATTGAGTTAGAGTCTTCACATACGAGCACTTACATTTGTGATGTTATTTGTGAGTGTTTGTTGGAGTAGAAGTTTTAGAATAAAGTCTCTACAATTATTTTAGATAATGCGAATAAAAAAGACGTGACAGCTAGTTCCTTAAAAGTGAATTTTCAATCACGAGGAAAACTGTACTTCCGCGGTCTTTTTTTCATATAAGATGATGCACATATATTATCAATATAATGATCCAAGGCAGACTAAAGAAGGTTAATGAAATCATCCAAAATATCAGAGTCTATGAAGTATCTAAAAAAAACCCCTGAAAGATTGCATAAGTTTGTAGAAGTGACAAAAGAATTAGGAGTTACAACTATAAGGTCATTGTTCATTGATGTTTCTATTAGATAAAACTCATGGAGTTCGCATTTATTTATCACAATGTTTTTATCACTACGCGATTAGTGATAACTACAAATGATTGTCTATTGATTCAGAATGAGTGAAATATGCTAAAAACAGAAAGTTACTTTCAGTTTTCAATAATGTTACAAAGCTGAACTCTCGCACTCTATATTCTACTTCAAATATATTTTTACCTACAGATATGCATGTTAAAAAGTTTTTGATTGAGTTATTGTCAGAAGATAATTATATGAGAAATATGACAATGAGTATGCAAATCAAATTCAACAAATATTCGAAGGAATGTAATCTTCTTATGTTTATTGCAACAATTTTGGATCCTAGATTGAAACTAAAATTTATTAACCACACATTCCTGAAGATATACTCACATGAAGAGATTGAGCAAAATCTTAAAACACTTCAAGATGTCTTGTGAAAAAAATATGCAAATTATGTTGTTGATTGCAATGTTTCCAATGAAGGATCTTCATCTACAAATGTTTCTACGAGTTCCTCAAGTCATTTTAACGCAATATTTGAGTTTCAAGATTTTGTTGTAGCTTTTAGTTTTGTGGAACCATCGAAACTTGATTTACAAGTATATCTTGAGAATGGATTATTTGTGCGCTCGAGTGAAAACTTGGATGTGCTTGATTGGTAGAAGATGAATACATTGAAGTATACCCGACTTTCAATTATGGTTCGAGATATTCTATCAATATATATAATCACGGTTGCTTCAGAACCAGCTTTTAGTGTAGACAATAGGGTGTTGGATGATTATAGAAGTTTATCCACTAAAACTTTAATGCATTGTTTGTGCATCAAGTTGAATTCGATTTATTCAAAAAAATGCAAAGATATTAATGATAATTTTTTCATTAAGTATGTCGTTTTCTACTTTCTAGTGTATTTTATTTATTCACAATGCTAGATATTAATATTTATTTTCATTATTTCTTTTCAGCAAGAGATCCTTAATGAGGAAAAACTTAATATTCAACTACCAAACAAATGAAGTCAAATTAGTCGAGTCTATAATATGCAATTTTTTTCATTGCTAAGAATTTACAATATATTGTAGTTTTGAACTTTAGACACTTGTTATTATTTTCGCATTCAACTAGAGATACATTTAAATTTTAAATTTTTAATTAGAGATACATTTAAATTTTAAATTTTTAATTCACATAATATCAGATATGCTGATTATTCAGATATTTTTTAATCATTCTTTTTTGGCGTTGTATTTATGTTTGGCTATTACTAGATCCAGAAAAGTCAGTTTAGGAGCTTTGGAGAGGTGCAACAACTCCCAAAATTGGTGAGAGGGTTGTTTCCCTCTCTCCCCTCCCTGCTTTCGGTTGGGTTTACCATGCTTGGGATTTGTTTAGCATTGACAACCCTACATACATACATGTCACATTGCTTAAATGACTATGTTTCCCTCTCTCTCCTCCCTGGTTTCGGTTGGGCTTATGCATGCTGCAGTAAAGAGCTTATGAATGAGTATATTTTTCAAAAAATTCATGTTTTTATGCGATGCAAGAAAGGGCTTATGCATGCTACAGTAGGTTTTGGTAAATCTATATATATGTTAAATTGCATTATTTTTCTCTAATGATATTGTGGTTTATTTTGTCAGCTCGAAAAAATTATAAATATATGATTTCCCTTCATTCCTCATTTATTATTGTTTCCTTTATAATGGCTAATTACCATAAGGCATGTAGAAAGCTGCGTGGTAATGGTACTTTACATATACCTGAGCAGGATAAGAGACCAACTTTGATAAGTTGGAGACCCCCCTCCTCAGACTGGTCTAAAGTCAATATTGATGGTTGTTGGTTCTCTAACTCTGTTGGGGCTGGAGGCCTCATTCAGGATGATACAGGGAAGTGCCTAGCCTATTTTGTCTCACCTATCTTTGCTTCATCTCCTCTTGAGGTTGAGGGTTGGGCAGTTTTATTGGCTCTAAAACTCCTTACAATAGGAGTTAGTTATCTGATTTTCTTTGTTGCTTTGATTTTAATATCAACTGAGCTAATTACACATGTGCGTCTTACTATTTTAGCTGCAAATTTTCTTTGGTTTTTGTTGTTTCAATGATTTCAGAATTTCTTACCTTTTCAATTAGGTGGAATGGTTGACACTTGCTTCATTGCATTTTCTAAATATTTACTTGATGGATAAATGTAGTCGGTTGTGTTACATTTTTCTTTCACTCTTTTCTATACTATTCAGTTTCTCCTTTTGCCACACATCAATTTTAGTTTTTTCTGATTGTTTCTCTTTGTATTTCTCAACTGTTATGTTGGTTTATTGCTTGGAGGATTGTTTTCTTTGGAGGTATTTCTGCGATTTGACAATGGTGTGAGACTCCCTCTGCTTTTGTGGCTGCAACTGTGCTTTGTTGTCAGCTCGGTTGAAGATTTTATGTTACTGTTTTCTAGACAGAAGGAATTTTCTGTTGACTTTGTGGCAGCTTCAGGTCTTCTTCAGATGCTGCACACAGAAATTTTGGCTTCATTGTTACATCTCAAATATATGGGTATACGTTTTGTTTTTCTTTTTAGATATACTTGTATTTACATTTTGGAGCTTTATTTGAATGGAGTTGTACCGTGGAAGGTGAAACCCTTATGGGTGAGTTTAATTTGTATTTTGTTTTTTTCTAGTTAAGGGGATCGACATCCCCTCCCTTTTTGTACTCTCTTTTGATCTAATAGAAATCAGAGCCGTATAATGCTCCTTACTCAATATATATATATATATATATATTATTTATCTATATATTATCTTGATTTTTTTTCATCAATATGATTGATTAGTTGTCCATTTTAGTTCCCGGTGCTCGAGATATATCTTGTCCATTCTACTACACAATTTTTATGTATTTATATTTCTAATATCTAAATTTATTTTTACATTTATAATATTTTAGTTTCATAACAATATAAAAATTTTCAAACAATATAAATAATTTCGAAAAATTCGAACAATAAGAATGATTCGAACAATTCGAATAATTCGAACATTTCGGACAATTCGAACAACCCGAACAATTCAAACTAATTTCGACCAAATCGAACTGAACACGAACAGTGACTTCACCAACAATTTTGAACACGAGCCTATTTCAAACAAATTAAATTTCAAACAAACCGAACACAACACTAGCTCTGTTCGTTCGTGTTCGGTTCGTTTACACCCCTAGTGGCACTCTGCATACCTTAGTGACTTATGCTTCTAACCCTTCTTTCATCCATCTAATCAAATATGATCACGGGTGATTTTCAATGGACAGATTTAGAGTACAAACTCATATATGACAAATGAAAAGATGTTGAGTAATCTCCGGTTTTGTAGGAAAAGTGCAGGTACAACATATATAATATCTTTTCCAGTCCAACGATTGAGAGGACTCTTTAGCAAAGCAATAACTCGAATAAATTGCATTCCACCTTCTCATTCGAGATAAAAGTGCAGCATTGCTCAACCAACATAAGGAATAACAAGTACAAAAATTGAAGCCAAGAAACTATATTCCATAAAAACTAGAATAAACAAAAGAAGTGCCACATTCACCTACCTTCAAGAAATGGATGACAACCAAACCCTTTCAATCATCTCCATAGGCGCGGAAGCGGTACCGCTCCTCGTAGGGCCCGTTGAAGAAGAGGTCGGCCTCGAACCATTTAGGGTAGCGTACAAGATCTCCGGCAACGAAACGCATGTAGCGTTCGCCGGACTTTTCTCCCTCCGGCACCACCCGAACCTCGCCGGAGACGATATAGACCTGCTGATCGACGTGCCAGTTCCATGGAACCTGGCATTTTCCGGTCTTCCAAGTTGACCACCGCTCCACGCTCAGGTCGCTCAGCCGCTCTTTAGACACCCCGCGCTCAACTCGTACGTTGTAGATCTCCTCCAGTGGCCGCTCGAACCTTGCAAAGATTCCTGCCCCGCGGAATGAGGGGTTTGTCGATCCGGACTGCGGATTTGACGGCCGGAATGCGATGGATGATGCCCTGAGGAAGGAGGCGAAGCCAAGAGATCCTATGGCTGATGCCATTGAGCCCTCTTTCTGTAGGGGAATGAGGGGGAAATGAGGAACAGGAAAACGCACCTGTTAGTCCAGCACTCGATGGAAGATGCCCGTTTTCTTGCCCAATGAATCTAATAATGGGATAAAAACTTGGAGAAATATATAAAATCATCCATCCCTCTTATATTCATGACCTATTTCTTGGAACTCGCTACTAAAAAAATTATTCTAATTGATTTTAATTCTTTTTTTTTTTGTTCCATCATGATTTTAATTTAGAATCTAGGTTTAAGAACCTCGCTTGAGAGAGCATTGTGGGTTTGCAACAAAGGATTCTATAATGGGATCTTGTTGGGGCTTCATGGCAAGTTTCGGGTGTAATGCATGAGTGACCTAAGGCTCCGTTCATGTTCGAATAATTTCAATCCCTACTTTCAGATATAAAGAATCTATTTTGAAAGGATGCTCTACTTTTATTCATAACCTTTCAAATTGTCCTAAAATATCCCCTCATTTTGATAATCATATTATTTCTATATTCAAAGATAGAAATAATAATAATAATAATAATAATAATAATTTTAGGATCCATATAAATAGGTATGTTAATGCTTCAAGATTGTTCATTGGTTTTAGGGTAACTGAAAACATTCCTAACAAATTTAACAATAATAATGTCATTATTCATTATCTTAGTATTCACATTAATGTTGTCTCTATTAGCAATGAGTCATCTGTTGATATTAAACATTTTCTGTCAACCGCTGGTAATAATGAGTTTACTTATGTTCTTATTAGTGATTCTACTATTGGTATTGATAATAGGAATGCTAATCATTTTAATGATATGATTTTATATGTTGAGGATAATAATGGTAGTGTTATTATTAATATTAGTGTTAAATATCATTCTAATGTTTTACATTTATAGGCTGTGATTACTAATGCTTTGTTGACCAGTATTATTATCTCTTATGGAAATAATAGTCAAAGCAGTAAATACATAACTCATTCATCTTATTTAGCTTCTTCGAGAGCTGAGAAATGAAAACATAAATAGTTATATTGTTTCTACTGTTTTTGTTTTTTTTTTCTTTTTTTATTACTTTTTTAAAATATTTTTTTTTCTAATATAATTGATTGGAATGATAGAGGGCTTAATGATCTTGCATGTATTAGCTTTGATGCCTTCAGGCATTAGGAGAAAACTAAGAAACTTGCCAGTTGAGGCTCTAAATGCACATTTTAATAGATTAAGTTTCATTTTATATTTTTAAGGGTTTGAAATGTTTCTTTTAAGTTCCAGTTGAGTCTCTAAATGCACATTTTAATAGATTAAGTTTCATTTTATATTTTTAAGGGTTTGAAATATTTCTTTTAAGCATTTAATATGTTGTTCTGTTGAACTGCTTTTAATTAGGACATCATCCACATAGACTAATATTTTTTTCCTTTAATTAGAAAGTATTACATCCATCAAATGTAGATAAGTTGCCCCAACCTATTTAATTCAAAAGGAATTACATTATAACAGTGCACTCCCTTAGAGGTTATGAAATCCATTTTTTTAACATCGGCTGGGTGCATTTTGATCTGGTGATAGCTTGAAAAACTGTCCAAATATCTCATCATGAAGTGTCCAACTGTAGAGTTCACCAGGGCGTCAATTCTCAGTAGAGGTAACAGTCATTCGGGCTAGCATCATTTATATTAGCGAATTCCACGCACATTCAACATTTCTCGTTGGCTTTCTGGACCATGACTACGTTGGAGACCCAGGTGGGAAACTGCACCTCCCAGATGTAGTCAGCCTCATTCAATTTCAACACCCCACTTTGATTGGCCCGTCTAGTGTTGTCACCAAGTTTCTAATTCTCTGCTTGATAGGTCAATGGTGACATTCACATTCAACTGGTGGTAGGTGATGTCGATCAGCATCCCTGAAATCTCCACTTTTGACCAAGCAAGGATGTCTTGATGCTTGTAGAGCATCAGGATCAACAGCTCTCCATGTCATGCAACAAAATTCTCACTTATTAGAAAAGATTTATCAGATTCTCCTTTGACTGTGAAGACCTCTAGGGTTGTTTCATTGGTCTCAAAACCTCCTTCTCTTCGATTTTATAGGTCAAGCGGCTCCTACTTCATGCTTGCAACCACCCCAGAGGTAGTAGACCAGTGAATGCTCCAGATCTCCCTGAACAGTGATGACTTCTCCTTTGCATAGAACTTCATCACCGTGTGGTATGTAGATACTACAACCTTGAATCTTTTTAGCAACAGGCGATCAAATATTAAGTTGAATGTGGGTGGCAAGTTCACTATGAAAAAATCCTCTATGTGAGTGAATTTCTTCCTACTTTCTCCCTAGGTGACTGCCAGTGGCATTATTCATAGGGCTTCTTTCCTCTTCCCAAAAAGCCATACAATGGGTCAGATGGTGCCACTAGCCAGTCGACATCAATACTCAGCTTATCGAACATTGATTTGGACACTATGATCACAGAGCTATCGACGTCGATCAGGATACTCCTAACTTGATATTTGTTGATTACCATCATTACAACGATAGCATTGTTGAAGGGATTTCCCCTTGGGGGCAGATCTGTGTTGGTGAATGTGATGACAGGACAACTTCCACTCTTCTATATAGTGACGCTTCATAGTTCCCCTGACTGGGACCTTTTCTGGAAGGGTCTCCAAGATGACTCGCTTTCCTCGAGAATGGTTGGGACGATTCTGACAATATGAACAACATTCACTCGAATGGGCTCGTCTGGGACTACTAAAATAGGGGCCTTTCCATGCCTTTGTACCTTAGCTTCAGGTGTCATAAACTTCCCATCCCTGATGAGTTCCTGATCAAGTTTCATAGGTGTCAACATTCCTCTGTGTCATGGTTGTAACTCTAATCGTATTTGCAGTATTTCTTTGTATCCCGAGGGAAGCTCGGACCCTCATCGATGGTGCCTTCTTAAAATACTCCTTGTCTTGAATGGAATCCTTTATCTCTACCATAAAAACTCTCAACTAAGTGGGTCGAGGACCAATGTAATCGTCCAATTACTGCTCATAGTGTTGGACGGACCTCTCCTGAGTGGCTGCTCGTATTATTGGGCCAGTCGCTAGTCACATTTCCTCCCCCGATCACCTTGATTGTTGTTCCTGCCAATTTCTCTATTATCACAAGGTGACTATCCATCTTCATGTTGTGGATGGATGGGCAATCATGAATTTTCCTTTGGCTTCCACCCATTATTCTATGGGAGTCTCTTCAAAGCATCATTCTGGCAGTTCAGTCCTGATAACGTCCTTATAGGCGTTAATATATTTATTGGCCATCTCTAAATATTTGGCCAAACTCTGGGGTTCCTCCAAGCTGAGGTTGAAATCAAACCTGTCGAACTTCAGTCCAAGGGTTAAGGCAGCTTGCGCCATGTTGGGTCGCTAATCCTTCACTTCCAGCATCTCCCTCTGGAACACAGAATGAGTGAGAATATGCTCTCTTTCAGTCTTTGATTAAGCTGTCCCAAGGATTATGTGCTCCTCTTTGGCCTTCCAATGCTCACAAACTGTGCCAAAAAAATTCTCCTAAAGTCTAATAAACAAATAATCACTCTGATCGGCAGTGAGCTAAATTATCTCAGAGATGATGATCTCAGAGTGGTGAAAAACAACCTGCATTTAAATGCATCAAAGACCTTCAGTAGACATATTGATGATTCAAATGAAAAATGGTAGTCATTGGGATCCATCTGAGCACCTTCAAGCTTCTAGAGTTGGAAGTTTAAACTTCTTTGAGGGTTCAAATTCCGAGATCTGGAGTGAGAAAGCATTCTCCAATTATTGCGGGGTGTCAGTACGACCAAACTATTATCTTTCCATCTGTGTAGATCCAACACTATCCTGGTACTGTTAATCTCTTGCCCTCTCCGAGCCATGGTTCAATTTTCTGCCATTGTACTCTTTCTAGAATGGTTCTGCTCTTGAGAGACTCATTCTCATGGCAATTCTAAGGACCTTTGTTTTCTATCTCAATACTTAATTTTCTATATGGATAATAATTTCTTACATCTCTCGTTTTACGAACTCCTCCATGAACTCTTTGGTGCTTCCTACGCTCATTACATCTCTATGGGGGTCTTCCTCTTGTTGTGGTGCTCCTCTTCTTGTTGACGATATGACACTACGCACACTGCTCCTTTCAGAATGTTGAATCTACAAACTGTTAGGAGGCCCACCAAAGGAATAGTGCATAAAAGAAGTGAAAGGTAGAGAGAACATAATAATGAATAGAAAAATTGTGTAACTTTACTCATGAGATGAGGCCCCTGTTTATAGACAAGGTTTTGACTAAATTACACTTTGTTCCCCTAATAAAATAGGAATAATAAAAGGTATTTTAGGTAATAGGTTTTAATAAGTTTGGGAGCTTGCTAAGATACCACGTCGAGTGCTTGAGGGTGACCATTATCTGTGGGCCGACAGAATATCTCTGGCAGGTCTTTTTTATCTATTGGCATGTCTGATGACTCTTGTGGAAAGTTTGATAAGAGCACCCTCTGAATAGATTGTTGGTTGTAGCTTGACATAGGGGTTGGTTGTCACCCGATTAGTATGAACTAGGCGAATAAGAATGGGCCCTCGGATAACTCCTAGTGGGCCCTAGCTTGTCATGTCATCCTATCTGTTGATTGTAGGATCTCGTTGAGATTCATGATGACACATTTTTTATGTGCAATTATTATATATGATTATTTATCGTCTACAAATAAATATGTTACTAAAAATGAAATTTCTTATAGGACTAAAGCTTTTATGGACATTGAGAATAAAAAGACTTGTTTTCAATTGGTTCTGATAAGGCTTCTGGGTGAGACAGTTTCACCTCTAAATAATTCAAAAAAGCTTGGCATATTAGAAATGATTTTATTTATGCTATTTAATATTCTTTTTTACTACTGTTAAGCGTCCTCATAGAGTTAAGCACATAGTTATTGTAATTGTTCCTAAGAATGGTGATGTTAAATCTTTTATTGATTATTTTCCTATCTCCTTATGCAAAATTATATCTCCTTATGCAATATTATTTATAAATTCTTTGGCATTCTCTTAGCATATTGATTAAAGGTAATTAGTCCTAATATCATTAACTTCACACAATATACTTTTATCAAAGACCATGATATTGTTGACAATATTATTCTTGCAAATAAGCTTCTGTATGATTTAAACTCAAGTAGCTATGCTAAAAATTTAATTTTCAAAATTGATATATTTAAGACTTTTGATAATGTTAATATATTATTTTTGTATAATAGATTGAATAATTTTGGGTTTCCTCTTATCTTTATTAATTGGATAATGACTTACATTGCTGATGTTACCTTTTCTTTTAACATAAATAGGGAGTTATTGAGGTATTTCCCTTCCTTTCCAAATCTTAGGGAAAATTTTCACCTTTCTCCTTATCTTTTTACAATTATTATGGATACTTTTTCAATTTTCATTAATCACCATATAAATAAAAATTTCAATGATGTTAATATCACACATTTGATTTATGTTGTAATTTTCTTATTTTTTTGCTCTTATACAAATCATCTAGTGAGTATGTTTATTCAACAGTTTCATGGAAGAATACTCATTCTTAAAAATTTTGGAATTTCTCTCAAACTTGATATAGTAAACCATTACTTGCAATACTAAAAGATGGAATCTATTTTTGAATTATATAATAATTGTTACCCAAATGATAACAAAGTTGAAAAATATTGCTAGTTCGATAAAAAAAAATTTCCATTGGCAATGCTTTTATCAAGAAGTAAATAAGAGAAGAGACATTTAAAGAAAATATGGTTATGAGAATCCACACCATCAAGGCATAAAACACATGTATAATTAATATTAATGCCCCTAAAGGAAATAATGTCTCAAGTCTTTATAAATTTAGGAATAATCTTCCAAATGTGATAGAAAAACTTAATAAAATAGCATTTAATCCAAATAATTTTAAATTAATCCACACTAGGAAAAGAATCATATAAAGAGAAGTGAACAACCTTATGTGCATAAAAGTTCATATTGCTTCTCAACAAATAACACTGTTTGTAATGGAAATATTACAAATGTCATCAATATAAAAAACACATGCATTGTTATTCTGAGGAACTAACCAAATGTCATTAATAGTCACCTCATTAAGCTTAATATTTTTAGAAAGATTAAACAGTTAAAAATAATATCTTCAAAGTGCTACTTTAAAGACAAGTCATGAATCCAAGAATCATAAGAAAAGAATAATTGACTATTAATATTTACTTGAAAAAGATAAATAACTTCTAATCTTTCTAGCAATTTTACTAATATCTTTCAAAAAGAAGATGAGAGTTATTATAATTACCTATTATTGAGTCATAATGAGATGAACACTACCTGAAAAGATGGGACTTATGTAAAACTTTCAAATACTTTTAGATTTACACGTAACATTAATATTATCCCAAAAAGGGAGCGCAGGGTCACCATTATATCCTGGAAAACAAAATTTATTTCAAGCTATAGCATGCATCTCACTACTTTTTTTATTATGATGAGAAAAATTAGAAATCTTAAAATTAATCCTTCCTCTCATACCTTTAGGTAAAGTTGTTGACCAAAATCATAAATATAAATAACTTCAAATGGTAAATTTAATAAGCTGAAGTCTACCTATAGCAGAAAGAAACTTCAATTTCCAACTATCAATCCAGTTCTAGAGTTCAATCAAATTATAACAATCAGTCACCACCAATTTAGATGGTTTATTGGTAACTCCAAAATATTCCCAAGGTAATGATTTAACATTAAAGCTACAAAGATTAACAATATGATACTAAGTAGAGAGATCCACATACTTAGAATTAACAAAATTAGTTTTAGTAAGATTAACATAAAGATTAGTGTGAATACTAAAAACATTAAAAATATTGGAGATAATCAAGATATAGCCTTGCGAAGTGGAAATTTAAAACTTAAATTTCTGATTTGGTCAAGAGTTTTTATAATAAATAATTTAAAGCTATTTTGTGAGCTTTAATGTTTGCCTTCATCTTATTAAAATTCTACCGATTTGACTAGAATTTTTCCTTATTCATTTTTTGGCTTTATTTTTATTCCCTTAATTGAGTTTTCTATGGTTTTTATCATAGATGCTCAATAATTATGTAAGTCTCTCTCATCATCTATTCTTGATGGGTCTTTTTTCCAGTTTATTTGAATGGTGGTTCAAATTTTTTCTTAGATTTTTGTTGTTGTTAATTTCATGTCAGGTTGTCTCTTTTCATTCGTACTTGTTATGGGGTTCTATTATGGAACCTTTAATGGTTGTTTTTTAGTTTTGATGTTGAAAATGTATAGTTGCTTTCGGTTAGTTTTCTTATTTTTAAGTTCTCTGTTTTTTCTGTCTTTTACAAACTTTTTTGTTTAGATATCTTTCCTTTAAGAGCTGTATTGAAATTCTTTTCTTTCTTTCCTTATTTAATCAAAAGTTCATCTATTTTTTTATTTGGAGTTATGATGTTTGTCGAACTTCTTTTGAAACTCAACTGATTTAACTGGAATTACTTTATTTTATTTCTATTCTTTGGATGGACTTTTTCTATGTTTTTCTCATGAATGCGCAACAATTATAGAAATTGATGATTTTTTTTTTCAGTCTATTTGAGCGGTTTTTCAATTTTCTTTTTAAGATAAGTCTCTGTGCTCTTTTGGGATTTTTCTCTTTATTTTTTTTAAATCTCTTAGATTTTTTTGGTGAGCTACTCTCTACTCCTCTTATTGGTTGTTCGCCTCTTTTCATAGGTTTTTAACTTTTTGGTATATAGATTCCATATTAACAGGCCTTTTTTTCTTTCTTAGATTTTGTTGGGGTTCCCTTGTGGGATCTTTTATGGTTGTTCCTCACTTTTTGCTCAAGATAACT
Source organism: Phalaenopsis equestris (assembly GCF_001263595.1). NCBI lineage: Eukaryota > Viridiplantae > Streptophyta > Magnoliopsida > Asparagales > Orchidaceae > Phalaenopsis > Phalaenopsis equestris. The sequence goes on along the minus strand of NW_018164549.1, from coordinate 3,619,650 downwards.
TTTTGCTTCAAGTTGTTCGTCTATTTTTAAGACTCAATTTTGATTAAATTCAAGCTTCTACCCGATTGTTGGCTTTTATGTTGTTGATGGAATCATATTTATATGTATCATCTCATCTCACTTCTTCCTATGAGGTTCTTTTGCGGAATCTCTGATGGTTACTTTTTGCAACTTTGTTGAAGATGAATTGAATCATTTAAAGGCCATTCTCTTGTTGTTTCACCTGTACGTTGCATTTAGTGAGGGTTCTAGATGTTCTCCTCTTGTTTAAGTTTGGTGGTTGTTATTTTTTTTTTGTAATGTTTTTTTCAAATGTTACTAACATTTATCTTGTCTAATATTCATATGCTTCCCCATTATAGCAATTTCTATATCATCTTTTCTGGTGATTTTTTTTAGTCTATATGAACGGTTTTTCAATTTTCTTTTTTAGATGTCCCTAAGCCCTTTTTTTAGTGTTTTATTTTTATTTTTTATCTTTTAGATTTATTTTAGGAAATCCTCGCTTCTCCTGTTATTGGTTGTTGGCTTCTTTTCATAGGTTTTTAGCTTTTTGCTATTTTGAATCCACATTAGGATGTCTCTTTTTATTTCTTAAATTTTGTTGAGGTTCTCTTGTACAATCCTTTTGTTGAGGTTCTCTTGTTTGCTTTTATGTTGTTGATAGAATCATATTTAGATGCCTCATCTCATTTCACTTCTTGTGAGGTTCATTTGTGAAATCTCTACTGACTAGGTTTTGCAACAATGTTGAAAATGATTTGAATCTTTTAAAGGCATTTCTCTTGTTATTTCACATGCTTTTACTAATGATTCCAAATGTTCTCCCTTTCTTATAGTGGTGATTTTTTTTTTTCAATGTTTAGTTTCAATGTTATTTTCTATTACCCCACAAAAAAAAATGTAGTCATAATTTTTAAATTATTAATAAGCTCGTTCACATATTTTAAACAAGTGAAGGAGCTTCACTCACTTTTGAAATATTTAAATCCCAAGAAAAATAGTCCCATTTCAAAATAGTGCCAAAAAATATAACCACCCAAAATATTAGAATGAAAATTTTAAATATTTGTAAGAACAACATTAAAATTAAAATTAAAAAAAATCATTAATATACTTTTTTTAATTAATATTTAGCCCTTATATATTTCATTATCTACATCACAAATCTTTCATATTTACACTTATGACAAATTTGCAAATTTTATATAGATTTAAAATTTTATTTTACATTTAATCTTTTATAATTTTTATATAACAACCATCCAAAAACAATGAATATAATATTTTAACTACACAAAATTTAAATAAAATATTTAAAATACTTTTTTAATTACAACCACCCTTCTTTACCCACAAGTGAACATTTGAATGAAAATTTTAAGAGATTAAAATGCTATACTTCAAATTTTAAAATGTTATATTAAAAATTTAGGTGAATAAAATATTAAATTCAATATTTTAAATGATTGTTAAGTAAAAACCTCATTATTTTTTTATAATTTATTTCATGTTTAATTGCTAAGGAGAAATAGTTAAAATTAATAGTAATACTTCTCTAACATTGGATTATATTTGAATGAGTTTATATGCCAAAATTAGCAAGAACAATTAGAAGCAATAGGTATATATTTAAGAAAGATTTACACAAAGCACTAAATTCCTATATATTTACATTTTTAGAAACTAAACTTCAATTTTTGCAAATTTGCCACCTTAGAAACACATGAAAAACTCGTAGTCCAGATTTTAAAAGTTAAAATATGATATTTTTAACGTTATAAGAAAATTTTGTATGGTATAAATATATAAAAATAAAGCTAAAGTGTTTAGATATGTGAATACACAATCTTTGGGTGATATGTATGTAAATGAAAAAATATTACACCAGAACTCCTAACGTAGAGCTATATTCAGAGCCTGCATATATATGTGACTTCAAGAAAACGCGCGCGCTTTCGTTTGATCCGGCCCGGTAACACAGGATAATATTCTTTCTGTGTTATTCCACATTATTCAGGTGTTATTGTGATGGTATTGATGTGTTATTGTGTTATGATAACACTGAGAATATTCCCAAAACACAATAACACATGAATACCGTCACAATAACACCTAAATAATGTGGATTAACACAGGAGGTATATTCTTCTGCGCTAAAATATTTTTTTTTTATTTTTCTATCACCTCCACGTGTATGCATATCAGCGGACTCTGAACGTAGCTCTAAGTTAAAGGAGTCTGATGTGATATTTTTCCGTATGTAAATGCCCTTACATTTAATTATGCTCAAGTAGGTTTCCTTTTCCGGTACTAACCTTAAATCGGCGATGACTTTAGCTTCCTAACCTACCAAACAATATTATACCAAAAACCTGTAAATGTATTTACAAAGCTCCCCTTCATCAAAGTTAGCTCCAACATAACATATAATTTTTTTTTAAGAAAAAAATTCAATTACTTCTGGATCTTCTCACATATCTTACCAATCTTTTATGATAAACATACAGCCATAGAGTTCCTCCATAGTTACAAAATAAACGGCATTATTGCAGCGGTATCTCGCGTCAGATCCCAAGCTGCAGCACAGGCCTAAAGAAACAAATGAAAGCTATTAATGTTTTAAGAAGAACGGAAGATTTTCATGCATACGACGCAGTTCCTGTGCATTTACATATCTAACACTAATTTTTTACATATATACCACCTTACTTATGCTTGAAAAGATGTATTTCACTTTTTAAAAGTTACAGTAGTGATATTTTGGATTTGATATGGAAAAATTTGGGTGGCATAAATGTAAAAAATAAAGTTTAGGTGTTAATTAAGGGTTTGTTTGGGGCAGTTGCAGCTAATTAAGAAACTGTTGTGAAGCTACTGAAGAATAATCTGATGTTGTAAAAAACTGCGATGACCACTACAATTTTTTTTTAAAAAAAAAAAGTGAGACTACAACTAGAAAGCTTCCGCCGCACCTAGCCAAGAGCGGTGGGAAAACGCTGGATTCAGCGGCAACTTTTACAAAAAGCTGCCAAAATACATTTTACTCAAACAGCTAGAGCAGCGGTGTGGCACCGCACAACCGCCCAGCCGCCGCCGCACCGCTGTCCCAAACGGAGCCTAAGTGGTATGTATGCAAATGCCCCAAGAAAATAAGAGCCAAAATATTGAAGATGAGAGGGATTTCTGAACCTTTTTTTGGGTATCAGAATGTGGAAGTGCCGATGGAGGTCGACCGTCCGGAAGCTTGTAGCTCCTTGAGTGTACTTGCCAACCAGTCCAAACCTTCATACAAGCCATCGCCTTTAAGAGCACAGGTGCCTTGAATATGCCATATTCGGTTCTTAAGGTCATAAAGACCAAGCCCCTCGCAGACCTCCATTGGTGTCATTGCTCCTTTCTGAAGAGAATAAAAACCAGAGTTTTCAGCATATAAGATACATAAATTATGAAAGTTTAGGTGTTATTATGTAAATATATGTGAATTGTGCAATATGTATGCATTTATCATGAAGAAACTGATTTAATCAGACACTTCAATAGGTTATGGCAGCATTGTAAGCATATTGCAAACAGGGTAAAGAAGATTAAATATTTCTTAAAATGAAAACTTTTTTCTCCAAAGCCAGTTATAAAACCAGTTGGCATTCAATTTGACCGAAACAGATCAGCCAAAAAATAACAAATAAAAACAGCACTTGGATGAAGTATTAAATATGTGCTAAGGCATTGAAGGAAAGGATCAGCATAACTTACCATGTCCTGCTTGTTAGCAAATACTAGTATGACGCTATTGAGCATGAAGGGATCATTGATGATCGCCTGATAACAAAAGATTTGGTAGTATATCAGTGCAGGAAAAAATATTAGAGAATTTTACATACACACAATTCTTATGTATTTACACATCTAACACCAAACATTCATATTTAAATTTATAACACTTTGGTGTCATATATAAACCTATACATGAAAAAGTGAATTTCACTTTTAAAAAGTAGGAGATAATAGTATTTTTATGTGGCATTAAGACTTGAGTGCTATGTAAATATTAAAGTTTGGTTAGATATGTCACTACAAAAGAATTGCGTGTTGTGTATGTAAAAGCCCCAAAATACTGTAGGGCAAATAAAGTGAAAATTATGCCTACACACCTCCAACAAGTGAACAAACAACTAACTGAAACAAACCTGAAACTCTGCTTTTGCTTTTCCAATTCTTTCTCTGTCCAAGGAATCAACAACATAGATCTGCAGTCAAGAAAAAAAAATTACTTCCAAGTTCTGTCAATTCATAAACAGGTAATCTGAAGTCTCAAAACTTAACAGCAGATGCAACGGCCTTTTCTTAGGGGCATTAGGTGTTGATATGACTTATATTCAAGTCAATAGAGATATGTATACTACAGTTGTTACTTGTGTTCAGACAGAACGAGGATTGACCAAGTATTTTCCTATTTCTGTTGAATTACATCATGAATTGGCTTTAAGCTTATATCTTTTTACTTAGTTATGAATGCTCTTACTGGACATTTAGAGGATGTACCTTGGAGTATGCTTTTCGCTAATGATATCCTTCTTATGGATAAGACTACAGAAAGAGTTTAGGAAAAACTTAAATTATAGAGGTCTACATTGAAGTTTAAAGGCCTTCGTTTGAGTAGCTCTAAAACTAATACATGGAATGTAATTTTAGTAGCGGTAGCTCTAGTGGTAGGTTATAACTATGGATGATCAAATCATTATAGGGTGTGAAAGTTTTAGATATCTCGGGTCTATTGTTCAAAGTGATGGTGATATAGATGGGGTTGTTATTAGTAGAATTCAAGTTGATTGTTTGAAGTGGTGGTATGCATCGGGCATACTGTGATAGAAAAGTACTGGTTAGATTTCAAAAAAAATTTTATAAGATGGTAGTGAAACCTGCAATGCTTTATGGCGCAAAATAATGACCTTTAAAAAGAGAGCATAAAACAAAGTTAAGTGTTGCTGAGATGAGAATGTTTAGGTGAATGAATGGCTTCGCACTTAAGAGTGTTTGCAAGGTTGTTTTGACTACTTTTCGGTTTGAAAAACACTTCAACACCCATTTGCGGGGCACTTTTCGTGTGCTTTTCGGCGACATGCGGCTTCAGAATTACGAAATAGGGAACACTCAGGCCTCCGGTTGCAGTTATTACTCTGTTTCATGTACGAAAGTACCAATGTACCCCTCTACAATTCGGGAAATGACTCAAAGAGTCCCCAATAATACCCTTCTTCGGCCCTGTCTCCCTCCATTCATTCTTGTTGTGGCTTTAAGGCATAATCCCTTCTCCCCTCCGTTCATATTCACAGTTGCCTCTCTTCGCTTCTCTTCAAACATATATTCTTCTCCTTCCTTTCTCGACTGTCCTCTATGGTGGTGGTTAGAATTTTTCCATTTTACCTTATTTTCCTTGTTGAGCTTCTCAATTTATCTGGTCATGGTTTGATGCTTTAGTGCTTGAGATGGTATGTGGCTTTCCCTGTTGAGCTTCTCGATTTATCTGTTGATGGTTTGGTGTTTTAGTGCTTGAGGTGGTATACGGTTTTCCCAGTTAATGTTTTCGGTTTAACTAATTATTTTTCCTATTGATTTTTTAGTTTTCCTGTTTGTATGTGGTTTGGTGGTTGGAGTGGTGTCGATAGAGCTTCCCAATTGTCCTCTGTGGTGAAGGTATGTTGCTTTTCAATTTTTTTAATTCTCCTGCAATTATTTTGAAAATTGCAGTCATTCAGATGAATTACATATATATGAGCAGAACAATCTTTTTCATCAATAACACCTGCAGCACATCAGGTTATCCAAATAAACCACTTCTATTCCAACAACTGCTTTTTAACAACACCTGTGAAAGCAGCTTCACAGCGGCTTCTTCAAAAAAGCAGCAGCCACCCCAAATGTACCCTTAAAAACAAAATGTGAAACGAATCTATCCGCGAAAGAGTTGGTGTAGCTCCAGTGGCAGACAAGATTAGAGAGAGTCGTCTCAGATGGTTTGGTCACAAATATCATCAACCATCTGATGATATTGTCTACACTAGAGCTATGTTTTGGATTGGACTTATGTTAAGAAAGGCGGAGGTAAACTTAAAAAGACTTGGGTCTATTGTATAAAAAATGATCTTAATTTATTAAAATCAAATGAAAATATGACACTCAATAGGACACAAGGTAGAAAAAGAATTCATGCAGCCAACCCCACCTAGTGGGACAAAGGTTTGCAGCTGTTGTTGTATTTACATAAATACCACTCAATTTCTATGCATTTACAAATTTTACATTTTTATATTTATACCACTCAAATCTTTCATAGCACATAAAAAATACCACCATTTTAACTTTTAAAAAGTGAAATACAATACATACGCAAGGTAGCATGCATGTAAAAATCGAAGTTTAGTGTTAGATATGTAAATACATAGGAATTGACTGGTATGTATGTAAACCTTCCTTTTTTTTAATACAATGTTTGGCTCACAACTATCAATGCTTTTCCGACAATCTATGGTTCAGAGAAAGGAATCGAGACCCTCCTCCCTTCTTTATGACCAGATTTACGGAAGCCAAGTTTTGTGGTTTATAATTATTTTTGTCAAAAATGCCCACATTGCATCAACAGAATTATCAAGGGATATAAAACAATGCAATGCTTTTGCTGTCGTTTCCTTCCTTTGTGAGTCAGCTGCAGTGGGAAAAGGAGAATTTTGCCAACGGTTTGCTTCTTATTTCTTATACCACTTTGAGCATTCCTCACTAGATTCTGGATTTTGGTTTCCTGATTTGCTTCTCATCCCACATCTATCAAGTTCTTCCATCCAATTCTTATGTATTTACATATCTCGCACCTAAACTTTGCTCATTGTATTTATACCACCCAAATCTGTAATATCACATCAAAATTTTACTTATTTAACTTCTAAAAAGTAATACACATTTTTTATGCATAAAAAGGGTGGCATATATGTAAAAATTGAAATTTGGGTGTTAGAAATGTAGATACATGGGATTTGAGTGGTATCTATGTAAATCTTCCTTTTTTATTTTTTTTTGGCACATCCAAGGAATATAATATGTTAAAGCAGCATAACCTCTTCCAGTCTCGCAAGATGTAAACTTTCACGCAACAACAACGAATGCAAAAAGATAAAAAAAAGGCCTGCATTGTTGTATGAATTGCTTGTCCTGGACAATATAAAGTGGAATTGTTCTATGAATTTCTGGCATGGTTTCCTGCACCCAGACACTGTAGCGATGAAATGAATGAGATGTTGTGAGATTTTGCATAAATAATTCACGAAAAACACCATTTGTTGATTGCATTCAACAGCATTTTCATTCATGAACACTTAGTACCTGTTTGGGATCACTTTCTTTTGTATACATGTTTAGTGAAATTTTTTTCATGTTTTTAATTTTTGTCCTTAAAAAGAAATTAATATATATACAATCAAGTTTGAATGAATTAACATTTACCCTTTCAACAGAAAGGAGATGTAAGAAAAAGAGCGAGAGATAAAGAAGTCGAGAGATGAAGCAAGAGAAGTAGAGAAGGAGCTCCAAAGAGTCAAAGCGAGTGAATATAAAACAAACTAACAAGAGCGATATAAAGAGAGAGAGATCGAGTGTGTGACATGAAGAGCAAGAGTGCAAGAAGTAGGTGATTTAGTGAAGGGAAGAGAACAAGAGTAACGATCATCAAGGCAAGTTCGCATAGAGCAAGTAGTTGTATCCAAGGTTTCATGTGATGGTACAGATTTTGAGCATAAAGGCAGTTTAAGGTAATAAAGTAAAGAAATTCCTCCTTGCTCTAAATATGAAAACAGAAAAAACCGACCAAAGAATTTTTAATGCTTTAAATTTATAAGCCCAAGATTTAGGGTATAAATGTAAAACTTTTTTGTTAGGCTTTTTAAGTGTAGAAGAAGAGCAACTTAAGAGGTGGTAGTAATCGATTGTATAAAAGGAAGAAATAGGGGAAATATCTGAGGTATGCATTTAAATCAAAATAAGTCATAATTTATTTTGAGATGATGAAAACTGAATTTTTTTAGTTAAATAAAGAATATATGGTGTCGGCGGGCTGCTCTGCTAGATTTCGCCCGATGGCGAAACCCTATGCTAATGGCTTCGTCGTGCTCGACGACGAACAGTTCGCACATCCCACTGCTCCGACTGCTCCTGTTTTCATTGTTTCATCTTCCGCTGGCTCCTTCGTGCTCGCTCTTCTTCTTCCTCGGGCCGTAGTTTGTCGCAGCGTCTTCTCATTCGCGTCTTCGTTCCCACCGACGCAGATACGTTCCCACTTGGAATTTCTCTCGCAGTAGCCTTGCGCGAGATTTTCTTGCACAGTGTCGCGACTTCCTGTGCTGTCTCCGTTCGATTGCTCTGCGGATTAAGTAGCAAGGAGTTAGACCCACTGTTCGACTCTGAGCTCAATGGCTCCTGTTCCTTCTCAACCACCGACTACTTCAATGAAGGCTTCTTTTGTTGATATGGTTGGTTGTATGGGATCAGATTAGGTTTTCCCTCAGTTTTACCACGAATCATTCGAAGGCCAGGACTGCAACCTTATCAAGAAGACGGGTAGGAAGAGTGGTAAACTAGTTATATTCTTCTCTGATGTTGAAGTTTCCAACCTGGTTAATAAGTTCAAATTCACCCTCATTGGGAAGTTTCAATTGTGACATCCCAAAATGGAAATCGTTTAAAATGCTTTTGAAGATCTCAAACTATTGGGACTCTAGAAGGTTGGTCTTTTTGATGGAAGACATGTCATGATACAATTATCTAAAGTGGAAGACAATGCCAAAATATTTTCCAAAAAGTTTATGACAATAGAGGGAAAATATATGAAACTGCTTGAGTGGTCTCCTGAATTTGACCCTAATCAAGAATCACCTATAGTTTCAATCTGGTTTAAACAACCTTGCTTAAAGTTGCACTACTTCAACCACCAAGTCCTCTACTTTATTGGAGCTGCACTAGGGAGACCTATGAAATTGGACCTCTACTTTGTTGGAGCTGCACTAGGGAGACCTATGAAATTGGATACACCGACCTTCAATCTAACCAGGCCTTCGGTTTCAAGAATTCTTGTTGAAAGGGATATCACCCTCCTTGATGTGGACGAAATATGGCTTGGTACTGCCCACAATGGGTATTGGCAGCCAATTATTACTGAGCAAAGACCATACTACTGCAATCACTGAACTGTCAAATGCTTCAGGCTTCACCCACATTTGAGATCGGCGAGTCCTAACAACATCATACATGTGGAGGAAAATATAACAGACATTGTTAATCTTCCAGAAATGTTGAATGAGAATTTGACTCATAAGGTTACTCCTCACCTAACAGACTAGCAGCTTACACCTGTTGTTGTTGAGGCAGCTCTTCCTCAGATTACAAATTATTCGAATTGTGCTATAGCAGTTGCTAGCCGAAGTGTCTTGGATCCACCTATTGCGACAGAAGAGGGTATTCATGTTATGGAGTGTCAGGATCAAGGTGTGGTGCAAGCTGAATCAGATCAATAGTTTATTTCCATCGAAGATCCACCTATTGTTCACACGAGACTACCTCTGACAGGTGAATGGCAGGTCTACAAATCCATGAAGAAGAAGAAAGGAATGTTAGATCTCAGTAACTCTCGGGATGACTGTATCATTGTTTCAGGCGGAAGCCCGCATCTCAGTATGTTGCTGGACTCCCTCCCTAGATCCAGAGGAAGAGGCAGCGATATATCCACCGACTACACCCACAATGATTAGGAGTTGTTTCTTTTTGTTTATTTTTGAGGAATACGTTTGTAATCCGAGGATACGAAACTCCCGATTTTGATGAGATGGCGGCCTCCTCCCACGAGGTGGGTAAAGTTTAACACCGATGAGAGCTGAAAATCTTGCAATGTTGGCTGTGAGCGCATTGCTAGGAATAATGTCGGAGACTGTACTCTTTTCTTCTCCTCCCTTTTTCTCTGATACTCCTATTGAAGCAGAGGCTAGGGTTATGTTGATGGCTGTCATGATAGCTGCGTCTCTCAGTTGGCAGTTTATTATCATTGAAAGTGAATCCCGCATTTTGATTGATATTTTTGATAATAGGGCTGATGTGTCGTGGGATATTCTCTATTATATTAAGAGGAAAACTCATATCCTCTCATATTTCTGTTATTTGGAGGTTCATTCATCGTGAGGGTATAGACCCTCTAATTGGCTTGTTGTTGTTGGTAGTACAAGTCACAATTGTTGGGTAGACTCCGTCCCCCCTCACCCTTTACACACTTTGGTTGTTGGGGACAAAGTAGATGCTCCTTATGTCCGTCGTGATTGCCCCTGCTAGCCTTGCCTGTTTGGTGTCCCCTTTTTTTTTTGTTTTATGTTTCAGTTGTATGTCTTGTGCCTTTATTGCCACATTACTCTGGCTGGTTTATGGTTTCTTCTATGGCACATAAGGCTCCTTTCTGATTCTTACTACATGTACTTCCAGTTTATTTGGCTAGTTTGGATCCATCTGTTCGTGTTGATTCCTTATTTCGGAGGTTGGAGTTCAGGGTGTCCCTCGGGTTCCTCCCGAGAGGCTTTTATTATGCTGGGCATTTCGAGAATTCCTATATGAGCTTATCCCTTTGTGGAATGCTGGATTTTGATTCCTCTGAACATTAATGTGACTGGGTCTTTTTGCTTGGCTGGACGTTTCCTCCATTATGGTCAACACGAAGAATACCTCCTTTGCTCGAAGACTTGCTGCACTACTGGGATAGGATTGGTTGGGACTTCTGTTACCTTCTTCTCTTCATTTGCTACACTGCCTAATGCTGCTCTTTGCTACACATCTATTTGGTTGGAGATTTTTGGGTATACGATCTTTTTTTCTTTTTGGGTATACCATTTGTTTGCTTTTTTCGGGTTTCAGAGGTTTTGTAGGTGGTTGAGGACACCCTTTATGTGTGAGTATTGTATTTTTTGGATTTTTAGTTCGGGGGACCTCACCCCAACAACTTTTGTACTCACCTTTTTATCTAACATGTAGGGAGTTGAATCATGCTCCTTTCCCCACAAATATATATATATATATATATATATATATATATATATATA
>NW_018164549.1:3607425-3608508 GCF_001263595.1 Phalaenopsis equestris | reverse complement strand
GAGAATATAAAGAGAGATATATGTGGGTGTGTGTGTGTGTGTGTGTGTGTGTGTGTGTGTGTGGGTATATATATATCTGTGTGTGTGTGTGTGGGCGCGCGCGCGCGCGTTCCGGCGTTCCGTGGCCTGTTGGTAGAGCAGCCTCTCTGAAGGTCGTAAGTCCCCTCAAGTCACTGGTTCAATTCCCCTCGTGTGGAGGGTGTGGTAATGAAATATTTATCACACCTAGGGATGGTCGGGGCTCGTCTAATAGCCTTCAATAATTTCTTTAAATATATATATATATAAAAAAATCAAAATACATCGTCCTATGACTTCTAGTCTTCTACTTAGATCACATTCCCATGATTTTACCTACATTCAATCGATCTACCTTATTCTTCTTGCTTTTATTTTTGAAAAGCTTATACAAATGGATAATGCAACATATCATCTTATTAGGCCCTCCATAGTTATAGATTTCGTGGAACAGATGTGACTACCCTGTTTCATAAGGTGTCGACTGGATCTCCATTGTTTAGATATTGATAGAAGATAAAATTTGAAAAAACCCTTTCATACTATTCCTCAACATATTTATGGTCTTAAATTCTTTAAATATTTCAAGGTTCACCCCAAGCAGCGGAATACTAAATTTTAAACGTCTGTGTTGACCTTCACATCTACTCCGCATGATGAGCAAATCGGATGTGGTAATGACAGAGAACAATATTGTTGGCTACGTTTTTACTGTTTCTGATGATAACGAGTCAGGACCAAAGATGAAAATGAAAATCAAAAGACTCGGATATTATTGACCAGCAATGATGTTCGATTGCATGGATACAGCGAAAAAATGTCACAAGTGTCAGATACATGGAGTGGTCTTACACCAACCACCGAATGTGCTACACCCAACTATTGCCTTGTGGTCATTCGAGTGTTGGGGTACGGATATAGTGGGTCCGATAGATCCTCCATCCTCTAAAGGGCATAGATTCATACTTGCAGCAACAGACTACTTCTCTAAATGGGCAGAGGCAGTTCCACTACGAGAAGTTACAGCTCAGCATGTCCTACAGTTCTTTAAAGACCAAGTCGTTT
>NW_018164549.1:3605674-3606407 GCF_001263595.1 Phalaenopsis equestris | reverse complement strand
GGTTTAAACCTCGCTTTAAACGAAGAAGATGTACCGCAAGTCGGAATAATCAACTTCGATATGAAATTTGATGATATCAACGTAGAATACGAAAATCCACTAATGGATGCTGTTGGAGAACAAGAAAAAGAGAGATTGCCCTCATTGCTTAAATTCAGCACTAGGATTCTCTCCTCCTCAAAAGGGAAAGAAATTATTGAAGAACAAGATCCAATGGAAGGGCCAAGCCGCCGTTTGCCTTCCATGATAGCTACTTCGGCAGGAAATTTGATAGTTGCCGACAATCAGAAAATACCTTTCGCCTCATTACGTAGGACTCAACGAAGAAATGCTGATCGGAGAAAACAAAGAGCTCTTGCCAAAGCGCAGAAAGAAAACGCAAAGTTATTTGCGATCCCGGAAGAATACATGTATAATGTCGACATGAGGGAGTCTTCTGACAGTCTGCCGATGACAGAGGATGAAGTACAATCAGTACAGCGTCCGGAACCATCACCAGCATGGATTCGCTTCAATTCCAGTTCGATTTGTTCCACTTGCCATTCTGCAACATTTGAACAAGGACATTCTACAGGAGCCTTTGTACAATGCCCAGGTTGCAATGTCTTACATCTGGGACAATATGGAAATTATAATGATTACTCATCAGCCAATGAATTGATAACATATGATGAATTGCCGATCGATGATACAAACACAGTTCAACATCATCCATGGGACATTTTTCATGCGC
>NW_018164549.1:3604930-3605343 GCF_001263595.1 Phalaenopsis equestris | reverse complement strand
CAGGACTGCTATCCGGAAGAACGTATTCCGAACCTAAAAAATGGATGAGAGGCAAGGGTCGCATTACGATACAATGCGGCTGCTGTTACAATTATAAGATAGATCGACAAGAAAATCTTCTAGGAATTTTACGACATGAGCAGGTGGAGCCAATGTCACCCATGATAAGATGGATGATCACACAGATGGTCCAATAGGGCATAATTCCAGCAGATTGCATCACTAATAGTTGCATAATTAATATCTATGAAGAAGGGGATTGTATCTCTCCGCATATTGACCATCACGATTTTGTTCGTCCGTTCTGTACGGTCTCCATCATATCGGAGAGCAGTATACTGTTCGGTACAGATATAGAGATAATCGGTCCAGGTGAATTCCGAGGATCTGTCGAAATTTCTTTACCAAGAGGG
>NW_018164549.1:3602495-3603236 GCF_001263595.1 Phalaenopsis equestris | reverse complement strand
TCAGACACACAATTAAGTACTTCTTGTTGCTCTCTAAGAGAAAAGACCTCTGTATATAATTTCAATCCCTCCAGAATATTAACATAGTCTCCATCGACTATTTCAAAATGTTCGAAAACATTGCATTTAACTTTATATATTTTTGCAAGCTCGACTCTGCCTGGATATACTGAATAACGGGCTTCATCATTTAACTGATTATTAATGATTGGTTGTCATGTTAATGGTGGTATTATTTCCACCGGATTATACGCCTCAATTTGAGTTAGCGCATGAAAAATGTCCCATGGATGATGTTGAACTGTGTTTGTATCATCGATCGACAAATCATTGTATCTTATCAATTCATTGGCTGATGAGTAATCATCATAATTACCATATTGTCCCAGATGTAAGACATTGCAACCTGGGCGTTCTACAAAGGCTCCTGTAGAATGTCCTTGTTCAAGTGTTGCAGAATGGCAAGTGGAACAAACTAAACTGGAATTGGAGTGAATCCATGCTGGTGATGGTTCCGGACGCTGTACTGACTGTACTTCACCCTCTGTCAACGGAAGACTTTCAGAAGACTCCTTCATGTCGACATTATACATGTATCCTTCCGGATCGAAAATAACTTTGCTTTTTTCTTTCTGCGTTTTGGCAAGAGCTCTTTGTTTTCTCCAATCAGCATTTCTTCGCTGAGTCCTACGCAATGAGGCAAAAGGAATTTTCTGATTGTCGGCAACTATCAAATTTCCT
>NW_018164549.1:3592201-3593575 GCF_001263595.1 Phalaenopsis equestris | reverse complement strand
TCCCCAGATTTTTGTTTTTCCATCATGAGTTCTCCAATAGAAACATGACGTTCCACGCCGGTGAATCTTTTTATAAACAATTGTTCCAATTCTATAAATGTTTTGACCGAATCGTTGGGCAAATCGACATACCAGTCAAAGGCAACTCCTGCTAAACTGGTGACGAATTGTTGGCAAATCAAGGCTTCATTACTTCTTGTGATACCACAATTAGCTCTGAAATGTGTTAAATGTTGTCTGGGATTTCCGGTCCCACCGAATATTCTGGGAGGCACAAAACCCTTAGGAAAGGGTACGGTGTCAAGTTCCTCTGGGTAGGGTCTACCCTTTAGAATTAATGCACCTCCTTTGGATTTTACTAAGGCGTCACGAACTTGTTCAACCATTTGTTTGAAATCTTTTTCAGGTATGGTTGTTGATGTAGAATCTTTTCTTGGTTGCTCTTCTTTATTGGCTGATGTTACCTCTCTTCTTTCTTCTGTAATGTGTATAACCTCTGGTCGATTGATTTCTGGAGATCCTGACTGCGGTGTTTGTGACTGACCTTGGATTACGGCCATAGCAGTCATAGTGATGGTCATTTCTTCTATCTTTTTTCTCCAATGAACTGACATGTTCATCTTTTTGGAGAAGGGTTCTTTGCATTTCTTAAACGACATTTTCATCTCGTGAGGATGCAGAAGCTCTTGTTTCAACAACATGGATATCCATGAAGTCTTCTTCAAGATAGCCACTGTAATCAAAGTCTTCATCTTCTTCACTTATGGAGACTCCATGTTCTCGAGCTAATTCATAGATCTCATCTCGAAGTTTTTCGACTTTCTCTTCAATTTGTGATATATCACTCGCTCTTTGAGAACCTTGTGGGGTTTCCTTCTCCATTTCAGTGGCAATAATTGTAATAATATCAAATACTTCAGATTCTAATTTTATTTCTTGATCAGGTTTATCAGACTGTATCGGTAATACAACATTGGGTATCCACATCTTCTTCTTCAACAATGATGATTCAGGACAAAGTGTCCTAGTAGAATTATCAGCATGTTGAGGAGTATGCTCCTCTTTGTGTATACCATATACAGTGTTAGATGTCCTGTAGTATCAAATCTATTTCCCAAACGGGACCAAACAGAAATATGAGTAGATGTATTTTGTTTGGATTTAATATCCCTCAGAATCTCTTCTTTCATACGAGGGGATATTGCGTATCCCATTCGTCTGAGTAACTCATGGACTGAACAACCTTCTTTGACAGTCAATTGTTGAAAAACTGTACTGACTTGAGAGATGGGATGGAATTTCTTCCTTCCCCTACTCTGTTCACAAGAGATTGGCAGAGTAGCAGCAATCTTTTGGACATCTTCGTATTCATCG
>NW_018164549.1:3591413-3592176 GCF_001263595.1 Phalaenopsis equestris | reverse complement strand
CACCTCTCAGCATTGGATAGATTTCTGGTAAATCTTCTTCCTTCTGATGAGGTTCCTCTTTAGTAGATATTTTCTCAAGGATCTGAATTTTAGTTGTTTTTCGGTTGCTTTTCGGGCTTTCCTGTTACGGTTTCTTCTCTGAGACCGAGTCAACGGCATAGTCTTCGAACTTGATCTGATTTCGAAAGTTGAAGGTAAGGCAGCTAACCCTCAGTCAGATTTTCTATTATCACGATTTCCTTTCCCTTAGTAGCGGGACAACTGACTTTGTCGGTGTTATGGTGACAGTAGCAGAGGTCTTGATTTTCTTGTGAACAGGAAAGTCATCAAGGGAGTTCAAGTTGAATTCAGCAGCTGACTCTTGTACTTCTGGAGCAGCAACTTTCACAACAACAAAAGGAGTCTTCCCGAGGGTGACCTCGAGATCTTCAAATCCTGTTCCAAACTTGATGGTAGTAGCAACGTTACGGGCCTCGCGCCTTGTTGGCAGGTTGCAGGTGAATGTTAGTGTTGGGTAGGTCATTGCAGCAACTTCGCAAAAGAAAGTGCTGGGGTTAGTTATATGGCCAAAGTATTGTAGTTTTGGCGCAAACACTAAAGCTAACAAAGAGAAAGTCTAAAGACCAGGTTAATGAAAATTTCAAAATTTTCAAAAAGATTTGATTAAAATTTACAAAATTTGCGTAGTATGACGCAATTTGGTCTAATTTGCAAAATTAAAATGTTTTAGGACCCAGTGCGGGACCCACTTTACACAATGCTT
>NW_018164549.1:3589560-3589895 GCF_001263595.1 Phalaenopsis equestris | reverse complement strand
TTCTATTGGAATCACTTAGTCCAAATGAATTTACTAAACTCAAGTTAATGAATTCTATTATTTCATTTAGACCGTGGAAAACCTCGTTAGCAACCGTAGTTTACCTCCTCCGAGGGTTCCCGATCTTCCAATAGAGACGTTTTAATTTAGTTAAAGTTGTATTTTTTGTGATGTTTGTGATTAAGTTTTGAGTTGTCTTATATTTTTGAAATGTTGTGGGGGTGATTTATGCAATTTTATATTTTCTATGCAGGTATGTAAATACAAGCATAAATAAAAGTGCAGTAGGAAAGTACAAGAAAGACTGTAAAACGCTGTAAACTGTAAAAGTGTAC
>NW_018164549.1:3564173-3589445 GCF_001263595.1 Phalaenopsis equestris | reverse complement strand
GGGTTCTTAAATTTTAAGGATAATATTATTAAGTAAAACATATTAAGTTTAATAGATCCCTAAGGTATTCACCAGGTTAAGAGTAGGGAGCAGGTCCATGCAACCTTCTTAATGTCTGCTAAAAGGCCTTGGGTCCATTTAAACTTTATTATGTTGTTTAATAATTCATCCTAGGAACAACCTGATGCTCAGTGAACATTGATGTTTTGATTATTCCCAAGAATAAGATAAATGTCATTTACATTTCAATTTGAAAATTATGTGGGTGAAGACCCTTTAGGAGAAAAATTGTTGTTATTAAGAACACATAGACAAATTTTAGTCCTAATTGGACTTGTGGTGTTTTAAAAGAGTTTGATTATGTTGATTTTTCTAATCCTCTTTTAACAAGTGAATTTCAACTTAAGTTCACCACTAAGTCCTTAAGACCTAAGTGAATATATTCAGTGTGTGTATTGATTTTGAAAAGATTTAAAACTTTAAGTGATCATTATCAAGATCATTTAAACATTATTTTGATTATCAAACAAGAATGTGAAATCATTGATTTCCAAAGTTATACCCCTAAATTCAAAAGTCATTTTATGCTAATGAAGTTTCCAAAATTTTGATAATTATGAGAATTATTCTTTTATTTTGTAATTTGGCAAAGTGAAGTGGGTTTCTACCAATTAAACTCATTTTTTATCAAAGTTATCAAATCAGTTAATTAAGATTATAAATTACTCATTTTCCATTTTGATTAAGCCTAATGATTAAGCCAGACTAAAATATCCAAAATTACATTTTTGCCCCTAAGGGCATAATTTATCATAATTTATCAAATTAAAGTCAAATAATTTTGGGATTTTTATGTAACCCTACTGATAGGTCAATTAAGACATCAGAGGAGACAATGTAAATTTTCACAATTTAATTTAATTCATATAATTATTTTCATGCAAAAATATGCATCTTCAAAGAAAATTTCAAAAGATGATCAGGACAATTCTTAATCACTTAAAATTTTTATGTAAGCTAGCCCTAGATCAGAAAGTCATTTGACCAAAATTTCATATCAAACTTAACTTTAATGAGTTCACAATCAAGTAGAATGCTACGTGGATGATTTGGTCACCAAATATATGTGAAGTCACAAGATCAAACATGAAGTATCTCGATCAAGCTCAAATTCAGCTAAAACAATGCTCGTTTGCAAAAGGGACTCCATCGTTGTGTTTAGAGCATCACAATTACCTATGGAACATTCACTGATCAAAATGACCACATATGATGAAACGACATGTTGTCGGTACATGCGTAATTTGAGACCTAATTAATTTGATCATCGATAAATTTGTACAAACAACCTCCGATAGCAAAATGGACTATGCGAGCGCATCCAGAACACTAACTTTGTCTAGGAAAAACACCCATAGTATCAGCAACACATAAATTGAGGCACATATATTAAAAATTTTTTAAAGTACCCTCCAACTCCTCTTTGAAGCCTTAGCCACCACCTATCACTCCCATACGCTTGTCGCCACTCCTTTAAATCAATTATTTCCATCTCATCTAAAATAATAAAGAAAAAAATTAAAATTAAAATCTAATAACCTAATCTGCATACACACCAGCTCCCTCTCCCCTTTTAGACCAAAAATAAAAATAAAATTAAACAGGCTTGTGGGCGGCTGGAAGAGCAGTAAAACAACAAAGGGAAGGAGCTGTGGGGCTGCGGCAACGATGTCGGATGACTAGATAGCACTAGAATAGTAAGAAAACTTGCAGGGCTATGACAACGATGCATGGTGGTTGGACAACAGGAAAACAACTGTGTTTCGGGTGGGGGAAGTGCGGAACGGCGACGGGAAGTGATGTCGGAAAGTTGTGAAAGGGTGGAGGTGGTTATGGTGGGGGGCAGCAAAACTGGGAAAGGAGGGAGGCTACTGGAAATAGGGGAACTACAAGAAAAATAACAATAATTGGTGTTCTGATGGACGCTACAGTAGGGAAGGACAACATGCAGCGGCGGGGAGCGATGGGGGAAAGATAAATCGCCATCTCGAGAGCGAGATACAACCAGAACACCACTTGACCTTTGGATATAGCCACCACCTCTAGAGTAAGATAAAGTCAAAGCACCACTCAACCCTTGCATACAACCCTCGAAGGAAAAATCTGAGATGTTAAAAGCCGTCCCGATAGAATGCACACAAAAATGAAAAAACTTAAAAGATGAAAAATAAATTTATAAACCTTATATAACTAGAATTGGGTCCCTTTGTGGAATGGAGGCACCAAACCATCATGGAAGAGACAAACGACTCTCCCAAGAATGGATCGATTCGCTCCAAACGTCTGGAACAAGGAAGACTCTGCATGCAAAGATATGACCCCATATCCCTTTTTACTCCCACGTCAGTCTCCCGGGATTTGGGGAGCTTCGACCTTATCTATCAAAGTTTCTAGCTCCTCGTAGTAAAGAGTTAGGTCGGCTATGTTGAAAGCGGTGGAGCTACTGTAACTTCCTAATAAGTCACTCTTGCATGCGTTGTCATTTTAAAGCACATCCTGATAGAATAAGCATTCATGCTCCTTTGACACAACCTGAGCTGAAGCTACATATAATTGTAGAATGTTGCGAAGTAACTCTCGAGCTCAAGTCTGTAAACTTCTTCTTTCACTTCTCGTACTCAGCTAAATGTATCCGATAAATAATTCTGTAAGGAGGAATCAACTCTGGAAAGAGATCTATGATGGGTTGGACCAGATTGAAGTATAATCACTCGGGAGAGACATCTTCTTCTCTAAAAGGACCTGGATCTCACTGCAGAATATTCTTTTTCCCAAAGATCCTAAGGCAATTTTCAACTGTGGTTCATCAATCTTGTCTGGTCATCTGTCGGTGAATACACTGTTGAACTGATTTTAAAACCCAAATGACTCCATAGACTTCCAAGAGTGACGCAAAAAACTCTCATCTCTGACATGTTGGACCTCCCTTAGTAAAGACAGCTTAGGAAGTAGATTATACATCTGAAAAGTTAGAAACTATCTTATCTGGAGTTATTATGTGTCTGGTGTTGGTTCTCAAACTTTGGACTGTCATAGACCACAAATGCTAACTCTGTCGGAGTCTTTTTCATGGGCTCAGTTTGAAATGTGTGCTTTTGTCGCTCATCAATTATAATATAGTACTCCTTTGTGTCCTCGCATTCTTCAATGTCTACTGTGGCATTGCCCATTTCTTCAATTACTCCGTGATCAGTGAAAGAGATCATTCTTTGGGTTGCGCAATCAAATTCAATATGCTCAAATTTGTGGCACTTGTAACACTTTCTGGCTGGGACGGGTGTGAGAATGCATATTGGTTCCACCCGTCTCTACTCTGAACTAATGTCTCCTCAGGCGAGTTCAGCTTGGATGTTCCGCTGGGTGGACTCTTGCTCTTTGATCTTGAGGTTGAACTATACCTATAAGATAAGGCGATCACCCAGGGATGTTGTAACTGGAAAGATCTTATGCACATATCTTGTCTATAATGTGCGGGTAAGTACTAGCATTGTATTTCCCTTTTAATCTTGAAACATATAGTAATTTTACTCTTTCGTTCTTGCTGTTGAAGAATTTTCACGTCCTCCAACCATAGCGGTGTGCTCTTAATTAACTTATTGGCAGCTAGTTTCATCATTCCATCCGGTTGAACGTCCTAGTACTCAAAACACATTGCAATGTCCATAACCACTTGATGAACTCGTCCAAAACAATGTGACCATCAAAATATGACAAATACACATTTACTTCAAAATCCTGACTTCTCCAATATTTTATGCCAAACCTTCGGGATAGTAGTTCGTCATCTCCGGGATTAAATGAAATTTGGGTGACCCTACTGGATGGACTCTTCTCGAATGTGGCGAGCCTCAGTTGCAGTTGAAAGATTTCATAATGTATATTTTCCAAAAAAATACTCTGAACATCTCTTCGTGGATTTCTCATAAGCTGTATAATATAATTTACTCCCTATTAGGTCTTCGACAATCGTTTCTCTGGTGGCGTGGCTAGGGTTTAGGTTTGGTAGGTGAAAGAAAGTCCATGGAGTGGATTTAGGTTCGGAAAGGAAAATTTTGGGGGGCTAATTTAGAAAATCAGCAGAGGGAAAGATTTTTGTGTGGAGATTGGGTTGGGTAGTGGGGGATTCCGATAACTCTATGATAAGACTATGGTTAGACTAACTCTGATACCAAAAAATATAGAAGTTAACTCAAACAAGACGAAAAAACAAGATATTGATACTGAAAACAAATAGGAAATTACAATCAACACGATGAAACAGGAAATGATAATAAACTCGACACAAAAACTCAACTAGAGATCGATCTAGGGGTAATGGTGATTGGCTAGGTGAGCTAGAATTGGTAGATTAGGTTAGGTTTTTTTTTTTTTTTTTTTTTTTTGAAAGAAGGTAGATTGGATTGTTGGAGGGTGGCGATTACAACAAGATTTCTAGGAGGTAGATGATGTGTGGCATGGCTTGCGGGCGACAGGAAGAACAATAAAACAACAAAGGTAAAGAGTTGCGAGACTATGACAGCGACGCTGGACGACCCTCGGAAGCGAGATACAGTCAGAGCACCACTCAACCCTTGGATACAACCATCGATGGAAAAAACTGAGATTTCAATAGCTGTCTCAACAGAAAGCACACCAAATCTGAAAACCTAAAACATGAAAATCAAATATATAAACCCTAGATAACTATGATTGGGTCCCTTTGTGAAAAGGAGTCAAACCATCGTGGAAGTGTGAGTCGGGTCTTCAAGGTATAGACCGGCTTGGTCCAATCAACTGGAGGGTGGAAGACTCCCACGCCCACATGTGGGGACACGATCCCGCGTTTCTTTTGACGGCGTCATCACCGCAACAAACCCACAAAGTGTCCTTCGTCTCTCTCTCGTCTTCCTCTTATCTCTCGTACAGCCCAGCCCTCTCCCTACTCTAGACCCAGCACAACCACCGATTGTTCCATTTCTTATCCCCATCCCAAAAGCCTCCCGCTCCCAAAATCACTACCTTCCTCCCCATGTTTATTTCTTATGTTCGCACGACGACAGCACAGCCATCCGTCTTTTATTATTTGACCTGAAGTCCACCACAACCACCTCTTGCTCAATTCCGTGTTGTTGATGTGACTATCCCAACCAAAAAAATCAAGAGCCAACCTCATCTCTCAATTACACAAAACCTAGCGCAAGCGTCTCCCGCATGGTAGCAGAAGCGAGAAAAAGAAAGGGCAAGGGCAAGTGAATATAACTATAGGAAAATCAACACTTACATCTGAATGTGGGAGTTGGGTGCAAACTTGAAAGTATGAACATGCTAAAATATGAGAGATTACATCTCATATGATTATAGTTCAAGAGTTATCTTTCATTTTTACAGAGTTTATAATCAATAAATTAGTAGGTGTGATCATATTTGTAAAATTATTTATTAATTTTTTTATATGAAAATCTAGATACTCGTTTGAATTTTTAGTTTGTTTATTAGCTTATTTAAATACTCGTTCACTGATCATAAACAAATCAAGTTCAAACAATAAAAATTTTAAATAAGTCAAGCTTGAAGGGTGAGTGGGTCAAGCGTGGCTCACCTGCATTGGTTTTGTCGAGGCTTTCTTGTGTTGTGGAGTGGTATGTTGGCCCTTGGGCCCACTCTTATTTATCAAATTATTATATTTGTGTTTCAAAGAGTCTAGGTTTAGTTTTTGTGTCATGTTTCTATTCAAAACAGTCGTCGATATCCAAGTTTCTCCCTTATAGGATTGTATCCAAAGGCGGGTGGTGCTTTGGTTGTAGCTCATCTGAGGACGTGATACTCTTCCGAGGGTCGAGTTGTGGTCCGGCTATAGCTTGTCTCGGAGGGAGTATTTATCCTCAACTTCCAATCCGCCGCAAACATCCCCTTATTGTCACCGTCGCCTTTCCTTTGTCGGAACCACCAGACAGCCCTCTTGTTGTCTTCTTGTAACTCCAGCCGTCAGCCACAACCTCCTCCAACTACTGCCATCCTTTCCAGACACCTCCCACCTTGTCGACGCTCATTCCAGCTGCTTGTCTTCGTTGTCCAGCCATCCCTCCTAATTGTTGCAGCCCCGTGATAGCCCTCCCCTTGTTGTCCCGCAGTCCCACGCATTTTCCACCACTGCCTCCATCATTCCCGCTTGTTGCCGCCACCCTGAACAGTTGTTCCCCGACTGTTTGCTGAGGTTACAGCCCTCCAACCAGCCCCTACTTGCTATCTCTCAGACGGCCAACCTCCACCTTTCCAAATCGCAGCCCACCGGAACTTCACCCTCCGTCTCCTACAGCCATCTACCGCCTTGTCACCATCCTCCTATTATCCACTCACCAAACCGACCACCACCTTTTGATACATCTAGCTGTGTTTGTTTGTTTTTTCTTTTCAACTGTGTGTGATTGTAATCGCATATTTGCTTTCAATAATAATATTTGTGCTTTAATCATTGTTTGAGTTAACTCTGGTATCAAAAGCCCTCTAGGCAAGCTTCCTCTGCACTTCTCACTGTTTTGCATAATAGAGACTGTCCTATTTATGTGCTGCTCCCAGTTCACACTGGCAGCCATTGCCTTATCCATTTTAACCTACTCGTGAAACACTCATACGCACACATCAGGTCTCCTCATTGCAACCCCCTTGATGGCGTACCACATCAAGGCAAGCCAAGCTCATCCAGATAAAAATCAAAGTGACCCTCTTGGAACACAATTTTCAGGTTTATGGTCTTATTCAACATATTTACTGTAGAGGAGCAAATAGATGCTAGAAAACTGCAAGACGAAATGAAAGTGATCCAGAAGGAAAACGAGGACAAACTTGCTGAGATGCTCAGAGTCGATTGCACTAGTATTTTATTGGTAACAAGGAAGCCTCTACTAGGAAAGCTTGCTAAAGCAACTTACGAGTTGATATGCTAAGCACGTTTGGCTGCATATATGAAAGGCAAGGTGTAAAACAGATTAAACCAAAAAAGGGTACATTGCCGCATTGCAAAGATGTAAGCGCTTCATCTCGACCAAATGAGGAAAAGCTTGTTTGTATTATGTTTTTTTCTCATATAAGTATTTGAAACCCCATGCACACTTTTCTAAATATAGTGGGTTAGAGACACGTTTGTGTCGTATTGATGCCACGGGAGAAGTCATGTGTGTGTTGTTTTCCTATACGGGTACACGAACCCCATGAAAGCTTTTTTTAAATGTGGTGAATTTTGAAGACCCCAAAGCCGCAATATTGAAAAACACTGACCATACACTCTTTTCTAAGCATGGTAAGGTCTTAGCTCCCAGATGCAGCCCCCAAGCAGGAACGGCGTTGAGAGACTACTAAAATTTCGTTTGAACACACTTACAATGAATAATGAACATGAACTTATTTGGGCTAAAATGTAATTAAAATAAAGTTTTTGGATTACAAATTAAGGATATAATTGATACTTAAATTATTATATAATTTATTAAATAAAAAGATGGAATTGAATATAAATAGAACCTACTTGACGACTCAACGAGCTCTAATGAAATATGTGAACACGCTAGCTCCCCTATAAATACAAATGAGACATTCTATCGACTAATCAAAATGTTTAGAATCAAGCAACATAATTTTGGGCACTCAAGTAAAAGCCAATCGTATGAGAATGCATAACTTCAAATATACAATCTAAATCGAGAATGTTTTACTTGCCACAAGATCTGCAACACGAGCACTAGCGAACAGAAAACAAAATTGAATGCTTTAAATAAAATATTTGCATAAATTTCAAAGATAACATATTTGAGCAAAAAATAATAAAATCACCTAAAAATCACTCCAAATTAACACTCATGCATGCTTTGACGTGCTTCTAAATGCTTAAACTTAGGTGTCTGAGAATGCTCCGCAGTCTTGCTCGAAAATTATTTTTAAATATATAGCTCTGAAAAGCATGTGCATCTTAAATTTCACACCCACACATGTTCCAACTGTAATGTTGAATGCTTGATCATGGTATCTAAGAATACTATACGAGCAAACATATGATTATTTTTGTAATAGTTTGATTCAAATAAGGAGCATGCTAATCAACTTTAATACACCCGCATGTGCTCTGATATTATCTTGAATGGCTACATTTGAACATCCAAGAATGTTGCATTGGCTAATTGCATGTTTATGCTAAAATTAAATGTCTCGGAAAACAAACATTTTAAAGCATTTATAAAAACCCTTTTTCAAGTCAATCTAAAACCATAAAGTTGTGTATGCTCTCTTGCGGACTGTCTTGCCTAGAGGGTGATGTTGTAAGTCCTACTTTGGCCAGTTCAATTCTCTTCCCTAGAAGGACTGAAGTTGACAAAATTGAGCTATAATATACCTAACGAATCCTTCTCATAAAGATTGGAGTCAACAGACTAGTATTTTAAACGATGCTTAAGTAATAACTTAACCCTTATGATAGTCGTGTTGATATTGAATCTCAACTGGAGATGTCTATTAGCAAAATCAAGTCTCAAAGTCTATTTCTAAATCTCAAATGATACATACTATGAACCCAATATATTGTAAGCACGACAGATTTGATAATTTTCAAATTCAATCATGTGTCAATTATTGAACCCAATCTTCTATAAGCGAGGAAGAGTCTATAAGGTTTAAATCAAATAATCAATTCCCAGATGATGGTCGTATTGATGGTGAATCTCAATCAAAGGGGATCTTTTCATAAAGTCAAACTTTTAAATTATAAAATCTAAAAATATTTAAATAGTACGAGTCTTTTATCCGCATGGTTAGGTTAGTATGCTCCACAAAAGAAACAATTATGACTAAACTCTCTGACTAGGTGATTTATCGCTACATGGAACATTTATATTATGATCACGATTATAGTTCATATGTTCTCCCATAGTATTTTCGCTTTTTGAGTTATGAATCATAGGATATATTTGTGTTATTTGTAAGTTAAGCTCGACTTAAATTAGTCCCCTCAGACAAGCATCCACCCCACATCTATGAGATTCTTTTGAGATAAGCAACCCATAAGTACCAATAAGAATATTTCTATCAGGTTAATTCAACTACCTCCTCTAACTAAGTATACAAAGGACCAAGACGACCAGAGATGACAGCCCCCCCCCCCCCCCCCCCCCAACAATCCATTTGTAAGCTCACAATTATGATTTCATAATTTCAAATTTTAAATTTGTTGTTACTATTTGCCAAGTTTGAATACTTAATGTCTAATGAATAACCTTAATTGAAAGTGTTCTCCCGTTATTGGGAGAGATAATTAATCATAAGGGTTTGTGTTTATGGGAAATCTCAAACCCCAGATCTTAATGTCCTCATAAAAAGAGGGTGAAATTTATGGGTAGTGTTTTATATACTATTTCATCCGCCTTCTGAAAATTTGACCTGGAACCTCACGATAAACTCCGTCTTCTGCTTTCATTCTTATTTTTTCGAGGGAGGCCGAGGCGTAAAATTTTTGGAGTCCGCATTAGGACCTTCCACCTAATGCTTATAATTTTCCTCTTGCCCCTTTAGTAGAAGATCCCCCCACGTTTGTTCAAGTCTGGTCATAAAGCCAAGACTAATTTCTCTTCTTGAGATAATAGCTAAAATTCCTATCTCAGCTAGCCCACTCGTGTTGGTCATTCCATTAGTTGTTGCTATTATAATTGCGAATATTCCGCGAGATCTTGAAAAATCTAATTCTTTTTCCGCTTGTGAACAAAATAACAATTATTTATCAGAAAAATTATCATATTGATTAGAGCATTCACAATGTCAATTCTCTAATTGATAAGAGATTCCATATTATTTATATTGCCACTCACCTTCTTTCATTAGACATCAAGCTATGGTCCAAATGAATACTTTATATCTTTTTTATGTTGTGGTAGTTCTTTTTCCACTCTGGCCTTTATTGGTAAATATCTTTTCTTGTATTCATTCCACTATAAAAAAAAGTTTGTCAGCATACTGAAACAAATATATAATAGTTAACAAATATCACTGAAACAAGCACGGTGACCCACAAAAAGATGTCTTAATAGAAACAAAATATTTATAAAATTGAGCTAAATAAACTAGTGCAAGAAAATACTTCCAACTTTTTGTTAACAGCGGAGAGTAAAACGAACATAGAACTTTGCATGTGAAAATTAAGAAAGCATATAAAGTATAATAATAAGGGATTAATTACCAATCCATCAGTATTGTTAAAGTAATGCCTCCACAAGGGCCTCAGCTTCTCTTGCCCGCCTACATCCCAGACTGTGAAGATCACATTTTTATATTGAACTTTCTCTACATTGAAACCTGCATTAAAAATAATAATAAAACACAAGTCTAATAACAAGTCTATTAAACAAGACTGCAGGAGTCGGAAAGAATTTATATACAACAAACATGTTCAAAAAGTTTTAGAAGAATGATATTTCATTGCAAACAAATGTCTTGTCATTATGTGAAAGCAGTAATTACCTCTTGACAAGTCAATTCCTTCATCCAGTATATTGAGCCCCTTAGAATCTATACTTACCAGCCGCCCGTTACCCGTTACAACACTCGCAATGGAAGAACTTCACAATTCAGGGACTTTTTATGCAATTTTTAGCTGCGCTTTACAATACTGGGACTTTAGCTTGTGTTTCCTAAGCAGGATCGTAGTTATACTTCTGCTGAGATTTCTAAATAAGCAGCAGTACCTCAGCATCTCATACGGTGCTTAAAGTATATTTTGTGTTGCATATACTTCTGTTGGCAGTTCCAAGGTGATTTTGCAGCTTCTACAGTTAAGAAGGTTTGTAGCATTTATGATTTTAAATTTCTAGAATGAGGCTGACGGATAATCCTTAGTCGTTTCTTCCTGAATTATTTTCTTACTATAAATAGAGGTAGGAAGCATGTGAAAGAAACATTGATTGCTAAAATAAAATCATTTTAATTGTGTAAATCCTCCTCGCTGAGGGATTATAACGCTTTGATCAAATGTAAGACTTTAAATCCTACGAGATCGCCATATTTAAATTGAGGATTTTTTTGTGATTTATTTCCCCTTTTTTCTCTCCTCTTCCCCTCACTGTTAAATCAATTATTTTGCATTATTGGTTGTAAGGTGATGAGGTTTTGTAAGATTTGCTGCAATAAAAATTCCTTTCATTCGCATAAGAATGAATGTCTGCGTGAGACTTTCGTGTTACTTAATTTCTTCATAATATCTAGAATAAAGGTCCCGAAAATTCTACCATTTTTTCCATTTTCATCAAAGACAATCCATAGTGGTTTTAGATTACTAGCTTGCATCATGAGAGTTTTTTTTATTACATCTCTGCGTGTGGATTTTGTGTTCCTCAAGGTTTTTTTCACAAAATCTAGCATAAGCTCCTGAATCTTTCATCCAAGTTGAATTCCACCATAGGGGTTTTAGATTACTAGCTTGCATCATGGGATTTATTTCTTGTTTGTTCCATTATTTTGTATATCCATATAATATACATATTACGAAATACGGACCCTATTCCTATCGCATTTGGTATCAATAAAGCAAGTGATTAGAAAGCATAAAATGCGCTACAAAACTAATCTTAAAATTGCCTTCATGCAATTGACAAAGAAATTTTTTCTTGGACTTAACGTAGATTCTTAGAAACATAAGCATATAAAAAAGAACTTCAAAATGGCATGTAGAAGAGAAAACTAGGAGGAAAAAACAATGAAAAAGTAGAAGCTTCACAAACAAAACCGTTCGGTTAATAGCATAATAGCTTCAAATGCAAATTGAAAATCTCTTAACTTACCTTCTCAAATCTAAAAGCGCAGGTGGTAAAATCAAACAAGCAGAAATTCATTAGTGCATGGGTCCTCAAGGCTGCGCTTTCAAAGCAGAAAAAGAAAAGGCATGGAAGTGTTATCCAAAACCATGTAATGACCAAAGTGGATCCTTAAGCATTGAATACAAAGTTCCAATAATTCAAAATTACATAAAAAAAGCAATAAATAAGCATCCAAAAGTCTAACAATAAGCAACTTCTGGTAGAATGTTAAGAAGATAATCTACAACCATGCGATAGAAACCTCCTCCTAAGGTAAAAGCAATGTGATTGAAACATCAAATATAGGAACCCTGGATAAACACACCTCATACACCATCATTTTTAGATATTTTTTCCTTGTTTAGTTCAAAAAAGGTTATTGTAAGAAGATGATTACGAAGTCCAGGGGATGAGACGAATGTGAGTTTCTAATACAGCATGATTGTCAAGACTTCACCAGTAGGCTAGAAGTATAATAGACAAAAATGTTAAAAAAAAGTAAAATACGGATTTGATTTTGTAATCATACCTATTGTTGGAACTGTTGATAGAACTTCACCAATGTGCAGTTTATACAATATAGTTGTCTTACCCGCTGCATCCAGTCCAAGCATTACAACCTATGTGAAATGTTGATAAAAGAACAAAAGTGCATTTGTTAAAATCTGAGAATTTTAGCAGGAATTTGAAAACAAATAAAATCAACGAGCAAAAGAACTAATTTCCACAAAATAACATTTTCAACATGGAATTTTTTTACTAAAATGAAGGTACTGAACAACCAAAAACAAATCATGTAGAAGAAATAACAAATAACAAAATTACCAAAGAAAAGAAAAATCGTGCATTATATCCGTACAAAACAATGACTTCCTCTAAGAAACTACACATTCAACTTGCACTCATAAGATCATAATTAGCCAAAAATTATAAATTACATGCCTTCGACCGCTACTTATAAACTCAACATACCTAGGTTAGTAGATAAGAGTATCATAGAATCAATCAATCTCTGATAAGATCATAATTAGCCAATTACAAGAACCACCGTTTAAGGCATACGCCTTGAGCAGTTCGGGTGAGGCTTACACCTCACATTGGTTAAGGCACGCCTCATCTCAATTCCACTGAGGTATGCGCCTCTCATGCTTAGGTTTTTTCCGTATATTAGACAATTGGAATACAAAAAGCCGCACTTTCACATGCAAGAGTTCCCTTCTCCCATTTTAAGCTCCTCAACATCGTCGTTAACTACCACTTTTGGCACGTCCGCCACCATCCCCTATACTTCAATCATCGCCATCACCGCTTGCCACTTCAGCGGCCAGCAATAACACCGTTGCTTCCACTATAGCAGTCGCCTACTTTTACTATAGCCTATTGTCGCTCCTGTTGCAGCCATCGTTGTCTGCGCTTCTGCTATCGTTACCGTTGACAGCTGCTCTTGTTGTCGCTACCATCGCCTTCTTCTCTAACTTTTGTTTATTTAGTATGTTTTTACTTAGATCTATGGATATTATTATGTTGGTTGGATAATAAGAGAGAGAATATTGCCGTTCTAAACTCATCTTACGTCTTACTTTGTATTTTATATTACTTTCATTTTATATTCCATGTTAGTTTGATGACTTGCTCAGTTAATGTTTACATTATATTTTTATTTGTGCAAATTGTATAAGATATTGTGTAGGTTATATAATTTGTTATTTTATATAAACACAATGTCCTTTTTACCATGCTGGAATATATATATATATAATGAAAAAGTCCAAGGGCTGATATATTAAAGATAAAGGTACAGATAGATTTGTATGGGTGGGCCTAAACACCCAACCCACACGATACAACACACACCAAAATATGTAAAATAAGTGTACATATAGAAATAAAAGTAACCTAAAAACCACCCGGTGCTGAAAAAGTGTGGGTCATCCCAATCTAGTCTTGCCTCTGGCTCTAGTTCTCGATAGGGATCCAGCTAACAAATTGATAAGGTGCTAACCATTACACGTAGTAACCAAAGTATCATCCATAAGACTCCTGAGCTCTGGTAAATCTCCATTCTTCTTCCTCCTGAAAGTGTAAACCTGTCACTCCTCCTCCGAAGAATCCGCCTAATGGGGTAGAGCTGAAGCAGAAGGATTACCAACAGTAATACCCACAATAGGTTCTACAATATGTGAAATATAAGTTGTAGCTACACCGGATACTTCTTGAAAAAGTGGAGCTACAAGGCTCTCCTGATTAGGTGCCAGCATCGCATCACTCGCAGTAACAGTAACAACAGTGTCATTGGGGGGGTCCTACGGAGAAACCGACACCTCCTGTCTGGTAGTATCCTCCTCAGGTGGAACTAAAATGTCCACAGCAGTGGGGTTAGACCCATCCTTGTTCACTTGAACCTTAGATTTCAAATTAGCATGAAATTTGTGGCACCAAACATCTTACAGTGGGTATATCTTACAGTGGATATAATATGGGGGTTTGTGTTCCATGACAATTTGTTGCCAATACCCATTATGGGTTGTGCCCAGCCAGACTTCAGTAACATCTGGTAAATTAATATCCATTTCCACCAGTATTCTGGCCACCGAGGATCTGGTTAGGTTGAAAGTAGACATATCTAGTTTCAAAGGAACTCCAAGAATGACTCCAATAGAGTAGAGAACCTGATGATGAAAAAAATACAACTTGAGACAGGTAAACTAAACCATACCGGTACAGTGGGAGTTTCATGATTTGGGTCGAAATTAGGAGACCACTTGAGTAACTTCATTGATTTGTCTTCGATATTAAGATATTTCTTGGAGAAAATTCTTGTGTGGTCTTCAGTCATTGTTAGTTAGATCAACACATGTCTCTTATCTATGAGTCTCACTTTTCACTTGCCTACTAGCTTAAGTTCATCAACACTCTTTTTGATAACATCCATATGAGGGTGTCCCCACTGAAATTTTTCAATAAGAGCAAACTTAAATTTTTCCGTCATGGTAGAAATTTTTTTGGTTGGCAGAGTTTGTAAGACCTCTGGGTCACGGGTTCGATCTCGCTTATGTGCGAGATGAAATTCTTAAGCACATGAGGTTGGTCTAGAGGCTCGTATAATAGCCTCAAACCAATCTTTATATATATATTAAAAGAAATGGTCGGAGGCTATGATACGAGTCTCGGTCAACCCTCATGCGCCTATAATTCGAGTATCACACCCTACACTCGGGGGGAACTCGAACCAGAGGGGACTTACAACTGACAAGCAGATGTCCGACTAACTGATCTGCATACGCGACATATATGTATATATATATATATATATGAAAAAGCCCTAGGACAAATATATTAAAGAGAAAAATATACAGATAGGTTGTATGAGTGGGCCTAAAAAAGGCACTCAACTCACACTATACAACACACTCAAAATCCCCAAAAAGAAAAGATACATATAAGATTAAAAAACCAAAAGCCACCAACACGCGCAAAAAGTTAGGGACAGTTCAGTTTAGCCCTGCTTCTGCCTCAAGTTCTCGGAAGTGACTCGGAAGTGAGCCAACTAACAAATTGGTAAGGTGCGTGTCATTACCCGAAGTAACCAAAGCATAATCCATCAAATTCCTGAGCTCAAGTAGGTCTTCATTCTTCTTCTTCCTTATGGGTGTGTAAACTTGTCATTCCTCATCCGAGGATTGTCTCATCTGATCAGTGGATTGGTCCAAAGGTGGTCAGACAGGTGTAGACTGTTGCACATCACGAAACTCATTTGTCTGAGTAACATTAACGTCTTGCTCGACCTGATGAGGCGGTAGAGAAGCAGTAACAATATTGTCATTCATAACATCAGTGATAAATTCTAGGGCAGTTGAAGTCTGAAATGTCTCCATCGGCCCCACGAAAGGAGGTTTCAAAGATGGGGAAACTACAGCATTGTGTGAAGGGTGAATGGTTGGCATATTGCCCGTGAGGATAGTGGCATCTTCAAGGATATCCTTTTTGATTATCAATTCTATCGATAACTTGGAGCATATCAGGAGGGGGAATCACTAATGACATTGAGACTGGAGTGATCAAACATACGATAGTTCGAACAATACGAAGGGAAATGTTCAATCAAAATATTTTGTTGATATCCATGGTGTTGTGTGTCTAACAAAATTTCCTAAGAAGCAATAAAAATGATGTCCCTTTCAACGAGTATTTTGGCTTTAGAAGGACGGGAAACATTAAAAGTATGAATGTCCGTCTTGAGCGGCTTACCATAAGCTAAAGCAATAGAATACAAAATTTTTTGAGAAAAATAATGAAATTTCAAGCCAGGGAGGTGAATCCATACCGGAATGATTGGTGGTTTCATTTGTGGGTCAAAATCTACCGACCAATTCAAAATTTTCATTGCTCTGTTATCAATCCAAATTACGTTTCTAGCAAATAATCGCATGTAATTATCTTCATTATTAAGTTGAATAAGAATGTATCTTCCCTTTATAAGTCTAATTTTTCACTCCCCAACAAGATGCATAAGCTCACTCCCCAACAAGCAAGATGCATAAGCTCAAATTTCTTACGAATAAGCTCCATTTTGATATGACCATAAAGAAATATCCCAACCAAATTCAGACGACAAGAGGAAGCAAGTTGATTACATTCAGCTTCTGTAAAAAAATTGACAGGTTTCCCATTCTTCCTACAAAGTTTTTTGATGTCCTCTATCAACTCAAACGAAGGAAGGAAAGAGCACGATTTAGGAGTACCTGAGGTATGGACTCCCGCAAAGGCAATAGCATATGATCTGTCCAAAGCCATCACCACTAAAGAGAGGCAGAAAGAATAGCGAGTTTACGTAGACGGAGGAGCGAAATCCGAAAGGGGATCAACTGTAACCTTGTCAAATCCAGCAGAGGGTGAAACAGAAACGAGCCGCGCCTGAGACGCGATTCTGTTCGGATACGTCGCAGAACACGAGCCGCAGAAGATGGAAAACCGCAATCGGGGCGAAGTCGCAAACGAGCCGCGATCGGGTTGAAACCGCGAAAGACGAGCCACAGGAGATGGAGCCGCAGAAGCGCAATGGTACAGCCTGTCCTTCAGCAAGCAGCGAGCACAAAGGCACAGTTGACGACGGAAGACAAAACAGATGAGAGAATTCCTCTTCTTCTTCAAGCGTGAAAATACCGTAGCAGAGGCTAAGGTTCGCCGTGAGGCGAAACCCTAGCAGAGACTCCCACTTCCGTCATATATATATACATACACACACACACACACACACATATATATATATACATATCATGGCTTCGTCGCTCTCGCTTTCGTTTTGCTAGGGTTCGCCTAACCCTGCTTTCTCTGATTCACTGCATCTTCATCGATTTCGGCTTTCCTTGTCTTCGTCTTTGTCGCCTGTTCGTCGTCGCGTCGCAGCAGCTTGTTGTATCTCGTGATTCAGCAGCTCTTACGTGAAGGCGTCGGGCAAGGGGCGACATTTGAAGGACATCTAGGCGCGGGCTTCGGCTTCTTCTGCGGCTCGCGGCTCGTTCTTTGTCATCCCGAGAAGCGCGGGCTTCTGGCTCCTGTCGTCGCTCGCAATACTGTGAAAGACGTCTGGGGGCGGGCTTTCCTCTGGCTCAAATAGCCCACTGCTCGACTTCCCTTTCGGAATTTGCTCTTTCTCTGCTGTCACTTTGTTGTCCCACAGCCCCACCTCCCTCTTTTGGGGATGACTTCGGACAGATTGTATGTTGTTGCCCTTGCGGGTGTTCACGTCTCAGGTACACCTAAATCGCCATCTTTTTCTCCATTTGGATGAGCGGAGGACATCAAGAATCCTAGTATGAATAATAGGAAGTCTGTCATCTTTTTTACAGAAGACGATGGTATTCAACTTGCTTCCTCCTATCGTCTGAATTTGGTTGGGAAAATTCTATATGGTCATCCCAAAATGGAGCTTATTGACAAAACACACACACACACACACATATATATATATACATATCATGGCTTCGTCGCTCTCGCTTTCGTTTTGCTAGGGTTCGCCTAACCCTGCTTTCTCTGATTCACTGCATCTTCATCGATTTCGGCTTTCCTTGTCTTCGTCTTTGTCGCCTGTTCGTCGTCGCGTCGCAGCAGCTTGTTGTATCTCGTGATTCAGCAGCTCTTACGTGAAGGCGTCGGGCAAGGGGCGACATTTGAAGGACATCTAGGCGCGGGCTTCGGCTTCTTCTGCGGCTCGCGGCTCGTTCTTTGTCATCCCGAGAAGCACGGGCTTCTGGCTCCTGTCGTCGCTCGCAATACTGTGAAAGACGTCTGGGGGCGGGCTTTCCTCTGGCTCAAATAGCCCACTGCTCGACTTCCCTTTCGGAATTTGCTCTTTCTCTGCTGTCACTTTGTTGTCCCACAGCCCCACCTCCCTCTTTTGGGGATGACTTCGGACAGATTGTATGTTGTTGCCCTTGCGGGTGTTCACGTCTCAGGTACACCTAAATCGCCATCTTTTTCTCCATTTGGATGAGCGGAGGACATCAAGAATCCTAGTATGAATAATAGGAAGTCTGTCATCTTTTTTACAGAAGACGATGGTATTCAACTTGCTTCCTCCTATCGTCTGAATTTGGTTGGGAAAATTCTATATGGTCATCCCAAAATGGAGCTTATTGACAAAAAATTTGAACTTATGCACCTTGTTGGAGAGTGAAAAATTGATCTATTAGATGAAAGGCACGTTCTTATTCAAATTAACAATGAAGAAGATTACATGTGTTTATTTGCTAGAAGGATAATCTCGATTGATAAAAGAGCAATAAAGATTCTGAAATGGTCTGTGGATTTTGATCCACAGACGGAACCGCCAATTATTCCGGTTTGGATTCACCTCCCTGGTCTGAAATTTCATTATTTTTCTCAAAAAGTATTGTACTATATTGCTTCATCTTATGGAAAA
Source organism: Phalaenopsis equestris (assembly GCF_001263595.1). Lineage (NCBI taxonomy): Eukaryota > Viridiplantae > Streptophyta > Magnoliopsida > Asparagales > Orchidaceae > Phalaenopsis > Phalaenopsis equestris. Next base: position 3,570,656 of record NW_018164549.1, on the reverse strand, counting down.
TCACTCAAGACGGACATTCCTACTTTTAATCTTTCCCGTCCATCTGAAGTTAATCTTTCACATTCCTACTTTTAATCTTTCCCGTCCATCTGAAGCCAAAGTACTTGTTGAAAGAGACATCACTTCACTCGCTTATGAGGAAATCGGGTTGGGCACACAACACCATGAATATTGGCAGAAAGTAAAGATTGAGTCTTTTCCGTCGATTATTCGAACTATTGTATGTTCGGTTACTCCAGTTCTCAATGTCACCATCTACAACCCAACTCAGACCAAAAAAGCAAAGTGCTCCGCTAGAAATTGTGTTTTGTCATTAGTGATTCCCCCTCCTGATATGCTCCAAGTTTTTGACACTATTGATCATCAGAAGAATACTCCGGAAGACGTCAATATCCCCGTAGACAATATGACAACCATTCATTCCCCAGTTGTAACTCCAGTCTTTGGAACCTCCTATCGTGGGGGAGAGAGAGATTCTTCAGACTTTGTCTGCCATAGAACTTATCGCCAATAATACAGGTAGAAATATTTTTACTGCTCCACTACCGCCTCATCGGGTCCAGAAAGATGTTAATGTTACTCAGGCTCAAGTGGATCATGATATGCAACGACCTACACATGTCCGACCACCTTTGGAATCTACTGATCAGATGAGTCAATCTTCGGATGAGGAATGACAGGTCACATCCAGGAGGAAGAAGAAGAATGAAGATCTACTCTAGCTCAGGAATCTGATGGATGATACTTTAGTTACTACGGGCAATGGTACTCACCTTACTAATTTGTTAACCGGCTTACTTCCGAGAACTCGAGACTGGAGGACTAACGTGGGACGTCCTTAGCACTTTTGTGCCCTTTTGTGACCTTTTGATTTTTTTTTTTATGTATCTTTGTTTTATTTAGGTTTTGTGTATGTTGTATTGTATGAATTGGGCATTCTTTTAGGCCCTCTCATACAATCTTTCTATATCTTTTTCGTGTTAATATATTTGCCCTTAGGCTTTTATATATATATATATATATATATATATATCTTTATTTTGGCTTACACAATTTTTTCAAATTATGACGCTTACACCTTAAACCACCTCGCCTCGTGAACGGAAAGCACATAACATATGATTGTACAATTTTAAACATTGGCAAGAACCACACCATTGCCATACATGGATAAGTCCAAGTAGAAAGGGCACAAATCCAACAACGCACATTTTCACTTTCTTGAAAAATCCATAAGGGCCTATATTGTATCCCACAAATACAGGAATCTAAGTTATGCATAGAATACTTGTATATTTCATTTTTTTCTAAAATAATACAAACTTGATGGAAACCTCCATCAATTTACCCGGCTTAAAAAATCAACTTCGGTGAATTGAAATTTAGATTCCAAACCTGAAAACAATCCACCATGTCCTTCTCAACCCTTTTGAAGAAGTAATATAAATTTAATCAAGATTGAAATCATGCCAACAAAATACAATAACCTAAAGCTAAGAAACATCCTTCTTGGTTAATAAAACCCATATGCGCCATCATCATTAGTATGATTGCAAAATAAAATAAAAAAAAATGAACTGATAAAAAGAGAATAGATAAATTATACAAAAAATTATTACTTGATGATATGTTTCTAGCAAAATAAATGCAAAGCTTTTCATCAAATGTACTTAACTTGAACAACTTTGGCTAGGACAATTTTAACATTTGCACTCATCAAGAAAATCTTGAAACAAATTTTAAGCCTCCTATAGAATAATAAATGAATCATCACAATCAGATCTAATTTGCTAGTGAACAAGCAATATATGAAATCCACCATGAGCAATGAACCCAATCTCATATTCAAGAATTAGCTTCAAAAATAAATGTCATAGAACAAACAGAACATTAAATCAAAGAAATCAGAAATCAAGCTGTGAAGTCAAAATAGATGTGTTAAAAATGGATTTCTACTGAGATTTTTAGAATTTCAAATTTGAAGGCATTAGTTTTAATGTGTTGCACATTTATAAATGGTTTTGGCCTCCTTGCATCAACTTCTTAGATTTTTTGATGCGGTAGTTTATCGTGGACGCGGTGTTGTAGCTGCTACAATACCGCATTCCAACCAAGGGGTCTCTCGGCCCAGAGGACTTGACGCCCAAAGGGAAAGGATCCTCCCGTTCCAAATCTAACACCCCCCTTCCTTTCCTATTTCTATTCCTTTCTTATTTCTCTTCCTTTCCCTTTCTATGTCTTCTTATTCCATCCATTTCCTTACCAATTACCTTCTATTTCTATCTACCATCATCTATATCTATATATATATTTATATTTGAAAAAACCCTAGGGCAATTATATTAAAGAAGAAAAGTTACAGATAGGATGTATGGGTGAGCCTAAAAGAAGGCTCAACCCAAACGATACAACACACACAAAGTCCCAAAAAGGACAAGATACATATAAGATTAAAAAACCAAAAACCACCAACGCGCGCAAAAAACTAGGGACAAGTCAGTTTAGTTCTGCCTCTGCCTCAAGTTCTCGGAAGAGAGCCAGCTAACAAATTTGTGAGGTGTGTACCCTTACCCGAAGTAACCAAAGTATCATCCATGAGATTCCTAAGCCAAGTAGGTCTCCATTATTCTTCTTCCTTCTAGATGTGTAAACCTGTCCTTCTCCATCCGATCAGCGAATTAGTCTAAAGGTGGTCGGACAAGTACAGGCTGTTGCACATCATGAACCCCATGTGTCTGAGTAACATTAACATCATGCTCGACCTGATGAGGCGGTAGAGAAGCAGTAGCAATATTGACACCCGTAACATCAATGATAGGTTCTAGAGCAGGCGAAGTCTGAAATGTCTCCCTCGCCCCCACGAAAGGAGGTTCCAAAGATGGGGAAACTACAACATTGTGTGTAGGTTGAATGATTGGCATATTGTCTGTCAGGATAGTGGCATCTTGAGGGGTATCCTTTTGATGATCAATATTGTCGATAACTTGGATCATATCAGGAGGAGAGGGAATCACTGCCTCTCGCAGAGCACTTTGCTTCTTTGGTCTGAGGTGGGGGTTTAGATGATGACATTGAGAACTGGAGTGGTCAAACATACGACACTTTGAACAATACGAAGGAAAAGACTCAATCACAACCTTTTGTCAATATCCATGGTGTTGTGTGTCTAACCAAATTTTCTCCTAAGCGATTAAAGTGATGTCCCTTTCAACGAGTACTCTGACTTCAAATAGACGAGAAATATTAAAAGTATGGATGTCCATTTTGAGTGGTTTACCATAAGCTGAAACAATAAAACACAACACTTTTTTAGTAAAATAATAAAATTTCAGGTAAGGGAGGCGAATCCAAACCGCAATGATTGGTGGTTCAGTCTGTGGGTTATAATCCACAAACTATTTCAAAATCTTCATTGTTTTGTTGTCAATCCAGATTAGTCTTGTAATAAATAATCGCGTGTAATCCTTTTCATTATTAAATTGAATAAGAATGTGTTTTCTATCCAGAAGTCTAATTTTTCACTCCCAACAAGAAGCATAAGCTCGAATTCCTTACGAATAAACTCCATTTTGGGATAAAATATAAAGAAATTTCCCAATTAAATTCAGAGGACAGGAGGAAGCAAATTGATTACATTCAGTTTCTGTACAAAAGATGTCAAACTTCTCATTCTTCCGACCAGATTTCTTTAAAAGGGTAATTCCTTAATTATAGGTATTTATGTTTATTCCATAATTATAGGAATTACTTAATTGTAGAAAAATTTCTTTCCTCCTTTTATCTCTTGTACTCGCCTATTTATAGGTTAATTATCTATGTATTCAGTGAGAAAAAATGTTATTCAAAATTGACATGGTATCAGAGTCATAGAGAAGCCTCTCCCGCTCGGCTCGATCCCGACCCCTCTCCCGCGATCGTCGTCGTTACCGAGCGTTGCCCTAATTTGTGGCTACCTCCAAAGAGCACGATTTTGGAGTACCTGAAGCGCGGGCACCCGCAAGGGCGGCAACATATGTTCTGTTCGAAGCCATCACCAAAAGAAGTCAGCACGACGTTAAGAACAGTGAAATTGCAGTAGAAAAACCAAAAAAATCGAAGGAGAACTTTCAAAGTTGGGAGAGGACGAAAGGTGAGTAGAAGTCGAGCTGGAAGGTGCCGCCACTAGTAACCGAGCACGACGAAAGTTTCTCTTTTCCGAGGGTTGGAAGGTGCCTCTAAAAAGTTTCTCTTTTCCGAGGGTTGTATCCAACAGCAAGAAGGTGTTTCGATTGTAACTCATCCGAGGTGGTGATTATCTCTGCTCGTTCCATCCCTTCCTGTTGCCGCCAGACCCTCCAAGGCCTCTGTCCTCGCTGTTGGCCAGCTCTTTCCAGACCAATTCTTGTTGAATCAAAAGTCATTCAAATATGAATAAAGAATATAAAGATGGGTGTCCTTAAACAAATTACCATCATTACATGTAGTGTTTAATAAGCAAAAAATATAAATCATCTTGTGAGCCTTTATAATACTAACCAAAATCCTTGCATGTAACATACTCTACCTTTACAAGATCAAACTCAATAACCTTAATATGCATTACATGCAAAAGAATATAAACTATAATCAAAACATCAACAAGTTTGTTTTCAATTAAAGCATAGTGTTTCCCCCCCCCCCCCCCCCAAAAACCTTTTGAGATTAATGACATTTCAAATTGTGTAGATCAAAATATAACACAAACTCTCTAGGCAATAAATAACATCTCCAATACCCACAAGCTTACACTAAAGCATAGAATTATCAATATTTCTATTAGTCTCATTCAATTTCATACTTAAGAATGCAGTGGGATGCTCTTAAATCAATGCTCCAATTAATACCTCAAATGCATCATAAGAAACCCCAAACACCTTATTAGAATCGAGCAACCTAATTGCATAAACACGGTAAGTCACTCTTTAATTTCAATAAAGTATGATCAACATATCTGGTCCATTTAAATTTCTCCATTAGAATATTTGCAATTAGATTCATAACAACATTAAAACCTTTAATAAATCATTATAAAAAAATAGATAAATCAGGAAATATCTTAAAAACATGCTATCAATATATTTTGGCTCATCATTAATCACTTTTTAACCTAATCAAAATCAACAAATAATCCATTCATATATATAACAAAATCTCAAAAGATCATGGATAGAGAGAAAAAGATTACTTCAATTCAGACTGAACTTCCAAAATCTCAAACACTTGCATAAGATGCACCAAAGGAACACAAGGATTACTCGGCCTCTAGCTATAAATTAGAATATCATAAAAATAAATAAAATCTTTTAAATGAATGATCACAAGACAAGGTTTGTTAATCTAATAGGAGTATTATAATCCTATGTGCATATGTTAATCCAACAAGAATCGCCTATCATTAATATTACCCACCTCTCTTAAATGAATGATCACAAGACAAGGTTTGTTAATCTAATAGGAGTATTATAATCCTATGTGCATATGTTAATCCAACAAAAATCACCTATCATTAATATTACCCACTCCTCAAATCAACTTCAAAAAATATCACAACACCAAGCATATCATCCAAAAGAGGTAAAAGAAATCTATATTTGTTTGTGGTCTTATAAAATATCTTACTAGTAACACACATCCTCCAACTACCACATTTCTCAAGTGCAAGTAAAGAAGGTAAAATACAATAATGCAATATCTCATATTTTTCCTATAAATTCCTTTTTTAAGTAACACATCCACTTGTGTTTTTAACTCAAAATGTTCTGAATAATTCATCCTGAAATGTGGCAAATTGGATAATGATGATTAAAGAACTAAGTCAACAAGATCTATCTCTAAATGATGGCAAATCATTAAGAAATTGATTAATATCAGCTTCTTTAAACCACAAATGCTTATTTAACATCATCAAAAAGTCACAATTGTGGGTTTTACATCAATTAGACAACTACTAAAGTATAGATTGCATCCCATCAGCTACTTTTCTTAAATGCATGCTTGCAAAGAATTTTCAAATACTTTTTCACTTCATCTAGAGCATTTAATTTAAATTTTAGTCTTTGTAGTTTAAAACTATTATTTTCCAAATTAACCTTAAGAGTCTAGGTATGAAATCTGTCAAAATGAGTCACAACAAGATCAGAGAGCTGAAATCCCCCAAAAATAAAAAGCGCAGTATCCAAAGTAAAACATGCATCATATTCAATTAGTATAAATAGCCATTTCAATTGAAACAAGACACTTTGAGACACAAGTATAAAAGCATAATCTACCCAAGTGACTTTATATAATTGAGACGGTGGTTCAATTTTTAAATAAAAATACACTCAACTATTGTCCAAATATTGGAATGAAATAAACACAATTATTCATCAAATATTGTTATGGTGTTAAAGGCCAAGGAAAATTATCAAGTGCCTTCTCCTTTTTTTTTCATGTTTTCTAAGAAAGATATATATATATATATAT
>NW_018164549.1:3505193-3564163 GCF_001263595.1 Phalaenopsis equestris | reverse complement strand
TATATATATATATATATTGGTGCTCTTTTTCTGCTCCTACAGCTACATTAATGTGACAATTTCCTTCTCCATAGAAGCAAAAACAATGCTCATTATCCTGTTGCCAAAGGTTCTCTTGGGACAGAGAAACGCAATCCGAATCCAACAAAAGGGCGGCAACACATCAATTCAACATATTGGTTAATTGATAAAACTTGTTTTAAGTGCTTGCAACTGGTTCGCAGATCTTTATAAGAGGAGAAAAATTATGCCATTGACTAGGCATCTGACATGAACATTCCACATTTGAAGTTTGTGAATGCTTTAGTGATGTACTAGTTATGGCACTCTATAGTTCCAAAGATCAATGATATGGGGAGAAGATAATATGTTCCACAAAAAAAAAAAAAATTCTGAAAAACTAGTAAGGATCACTGGAAAAAACATTTATGGAAAGTACTTGCAATCAAGCATTTTCAGATATTGCATCCATTTCTAGCACCTTTAAAGTCTTAGAGATGCTTTTTCGAAGTACAGTTTATTTGTTAGTAAGACCAACTATTCCTTCAAATTTATTTGTTATGTTTATTATCCTAGCAATAAGAAAATAACCTTTGTTGATGGATTATGGAAGACCATGGTCATTAAAAGAGAGATTCACATTAAGAAAATCTCTCATTTCTTGAAATAATCTCCATATACCTAAAATATTTACCAACTTATTCTAAATAAAATTTTGTACTTTATTCCCATATCATGTTTTTAAAAATCATACACAAGAAGGATGATTGGCCTTGCTACAGAAAAGGATGGTCTCTACCACCTCACGGAATTCAATTATTAGAAAAGCTCTACACAACCTTTGTTGTTATCTCCTCTTTCGAAAATCATTAAATCCAATAAAAATATATATATAGCTTCAACGCCTATAGCTTAGTCACTAATCATTTATTCTTCTGAAAATTCTATTTTATTCAACGTTCAAAAAAAAGTCATATTAAAGAATTTCATTATAATATTTGTAAACTAGAGAAACATAAACGTGTATCATAGACATTTCTAATAAAAGTCAACCATAATGAGTATCATCTTTCCACCTTTTAAAACATGATTAAAGTTCCATTTGACGCTAAAATTAAGTATCAGACCCCATAATATCAAAGGATACTTTAATCGCTATATCTGTCTCCCCATACTTCTAAGAGAAAGGAACAATAGATGAGTCCTTTTATGTGTATACATCCTAAAATAATAGTGTCTAAACAGAATAAAGCCATTTACTTGATAACAAAATAAGTTCTCATTTTTTTGAAAAAAAAAACAATTCAAAAAATTATTGTGAAGAAGCAATTCCAATGGCTATCAACATCGATTAGCAAAAAAGGTTAATGGGTTGGAAATTTTTATGCCACTTCTTAACAAGTTTTTCCCACACTTTAACATCTCAAATAACCATATTCACAAAATATTTGAGTGTTTTCTTCATTCATACACATTCCTAAAACAGATAAAAACTTGAACATGGACAATCCATCGTCTACATTGCTTGTTCTCCAAGACAAAAAAAAAACAAATGCTAGTCAGCCCATGACAAAAGGTGTGTATGTATTCACTGATTCACCTACAACAAAGAAAAATGCTATTTTCTTACTACTTACCCTCTGGGAAAAAATAAAATTCACAAATAATTAAACAAAATTTTATCTCTAAGATTTCTCTTCCTCGTAATTCATCCAAGCAAACGACTCCATCCCATAACCAACAGCAACCCAAACCAAGCTTATATTGAACCACTTTCTGCTCAACAATGGTACTTTCATTCAAGGAGTAAAGACATCAATTCCTCAATCAATGCAAATCCAATCAATCCAATCAATCTTTATCAATAAATCTATTGAGGGAGCTATTAAACCTACAGCTAAAAGGAGTGTTAATAACAAAGGTGATGTGGGAGTCTCCCTCTCAACAGGATGTAAGCACTGCCTGCTTGTGGTTGAACTAGTTCAGCTGGGAAAGAAGAGGGGCTGGCCGGCCTCTAAGGAGTAGGATTATTGCTCAATAGAATTGGGGCCCCCCCCTTGCTACCTAGATTAAGACTTATATATATATATATATATATATATATATATGTCCCCGCTCACGCACACGCTCTGCTAGGGTTTTGCCATGGCGATCCCTGGTTATTACTCCACTTCTTCTCTTCGTCAATCCAACTATCTTGACGATCGCCGTTGTCGATGTGCGTTGTCGGCTTCGTTTCTGCTAGTGTCTCTGCTCGTGTGTCTCTGTGTCTCTACGTCTCTGCTCGTGCGTCGGCTGCATCTCTGCTCCTGCGTCGTCCTCGGGCTCGAACTGATCGCAGGGGCTTCGCCACTCTTACTCATTTCGGGTTCCGCTCCTTCCTGTTTGCTCAGAGATCGCAGGGGCTTCAGCTCCTGCTCCCTATTTGGGGTTTCCCCTCTCTACTCTGCTACGCCGCACCTCCATGGCTTCCGACAGATATATGTTGTTTTCATGTGTTAGGGCAGTTTTTCATTGTGTTTTCTATTGGGACAGTTGTCGGCATCTCTAGTTCTCCCTCCTAGGGTTGTATCTAAGGGCGAGCGGTCCTCCGTATCTCATTCTAGAGGGTTGAAAATTCTCGACTTACGTTCTCCACATCCTTTCATTCATTGCCACAGTCACCTTTCCTTGTTGCAGGTGCCCTAGGACAGCCTCCTTATTGTTCCCCTGCCAAACCAGCCACGACCATCCTTTCGTCCACCTGCAATCCCAAGCTCGGCCACCTTCCCTTCCACTTGCAACCCCAACCACCGACCTACCTACTATATCCTCCAGCCAGTAAAAGTGTACTATCACCTTCCCGAATCCCCCCTCCACCTTGCTTTCGTCTTTTAACCAGCGCCCCCACCTGCTCTTGCCTTCAACCACAACCACCATGCCAATAGTCCTCAAAGTCGCTGCTACTTCCACTGACCAGCCAACCAACCGCAACCCCCTGTCCACCACCTGTCTCAGCCACCCTTCCAACCCTGCCTAACTAATCACCACGCTTTTGGAGTACAACCCTAGTTGAGTGGGTATCGTGCTTGTTCTTATTTCTTTTTTTAGTGTGCTAGTTGCAATTGTCTGTTAGCTTTTATTTGAGTAGTAATATTTGATTTTCTCACTGTTTTTGGTTAGCTCCGGTATCAAAAGGAATAAGAACACCTATTAAACTTTCACTACATTTATTTTCATCATAAAAAAATCATTCTCATAATCCCCAAACCAGCCATTCTAGCCTACATACTACTTTTATCCCACAGACAAATTTTGAGGCATTAAATAATGAAAATTAGAATGATATTATGAAAGAGAAAATAGAAGCTCAAAAAATAAAACATGCGAATCAATAAAGTTAACAAAAGGAAACAACATATGAAAATGTAGATGGGCTTTTACTGTAAACTACAAATCAGATGGTGCACTATAAAAGTATAATGATAGATTAGTTGCCATAAATTACACTCAAACATATGAAATTGATTACCTTGAAACCTTTGAGTTGATCATGAAATGAACACAATTCAAGTTTTTTCATCACTGGCAGCTAATATAGACTAGAAATCAGCAATTTTATGTTAATAATGCATCTTACAAAATAGATCGAAGGAGGAAGTATATATAGAGGTAATAATAGAATTTAGTTCAAATATAGAATAAAGGAGTGTAACATAAAAAGGCATTATATGGGTTGAAGCAATCACCAAGAGTTTGATTTGCAAAGTTCTCCAAAAGAATGCTCAATATAGGATACAAATATAGTCAAAGTGATTATCTAGTATCTGTAAAATACAGCTTCAAGGTGAGTCTCAATAGTATAATTTTTGTTGATGAAACTATTATGATAGGTATTAATGTTGAAGGAATGAAGAAGAAGACCAACAACAACAACAAGCCTTTATCCCACAAAGTGGGGTCAGCTGCATGAATCTTTTTTTTCCATTGCTTCGCATTAAGTGTCAAATTTTCAGTTATTTTCAATAAATTACGATATTTCTATACAATATGCTCAACTCTTTCTAGGTCTTCTGTCTTTCTTAATACAAGTCAAATCTAAAACATCTACTCTCCTAACTGGATCATCAGATGGTCGACGTTTAATGTGATCAAACCATCTAAGGCGACTCTATCTAATTTTGTCCACCACTGGAACTACACCAACCCTATCACGGAAATATTTATTTCACATTTTGTTCTAAGGGTCAAGCCACTCATACACCTAAGCATTCTTATCTCAGCAACACTTAATTTTATTTTATGCTTCTATTTTACAGGACAACATTCTGTGCCATTGAGCATCGCAAGTCTCACCACCATCTTATAAAATTTTCCTTTCAGTCTAAGTGGTACTTTTCTATCACACAATAGGCCCGAAGCATTCCTCCACTTCAACCAACCAATTTGAATTCTACTAATAACATCCCCATCTATATCAACATCACTTTGAACAATAGACCCGCGATATCTAAAGCGTTCACACCTTTTAGTGATTTGATCACCCATAGTTACAACTCTGCCACTAGCACTACAAATAAAATTACATTCCATGTACTCAATTTTAGTTCGACTCAAGTGAAGGCCTTTAGACTCCAATGTAGACCTCCATAATTCAAGTTTTTTTCTTGAACTCTTTCTCTAGCTTATCCACAAGAAGGGTATCATCAGCGAAAAGTATACTCTAGGGTACATACACCTGTAAATGTCCAGTAAAAGCATCCATAACTAAAGCAAAAAAGATAAGGCTAATCTAAGTGAAATAGAAAATTATTTGGTCAATCCTCCTTCTATTCGAACACAGTAATAGCTCTAGTATACATATCATTGATGACTTCAATATAAGTCATATCAACACCTTCTCTAAACATCTCCAAAGAAATGAACTTCAAAAAAATATTATTAAAAAAATTAGGCAAATTAATGCATTTCTTTGGCATGAAAGTTGAATTCTCAGCATGGAACCCTTAAATCACAATACAAATACATAACAAACTTGTTAAAAGATATCGGTCATATGAGATGAAAGTATATCTAAAGCCACATAAAAATCAATCATCAATTTGAGATGCTTCATAAGGCACAACTATAGGAAAAAAAAAACCCTCTTGTTAAATACTTATGGAAAGACTATCTACTTATCATATACTAAACCCAAAATTGCCTACATTGTCAATCTTATAAGTCAGTTCCTACAACTTTATATCACAATAAAAATAAATTATTTACTGATTGAAAAAAATATAAGAGCATATTTATCAAGAGACATGAAATTCAGTCATAAACTTGGAGATGCTTAAGAGACAGAGCAGCAAACAAAATCACCAATTAAAAACTTATAGGAAGATTTATCTGCTTATCGCATATTAGACCTAAAATTTCCTACGTTGCCAGTGTTGTGAACCGATTCACATATAATCTCAAAAAATCATATCTTAAGCAGTATATAAAATTCTATAGAAATTAAATGGAGCTCCAATTAAGAGAATCACATTCAAAAAAATCTAACTCTTGAAGCATAAATATATATAGATTATGGGAGTTTCATGGTTGACCAGAGTCAACTTTAATATATAACATATTCTTAGGATGCAATTTCATAAACTATAAAAGTTGAAAATAAAATGTGAAAGCAAAATTTCATACAAAAGACAGATTTAAATCTATAGCACTCAAAATCTATGACTTATTCTGGCCAAAAATTTTAGTACAAAATTTTAAAATTAAATGAAAAGATCCAATGAGGCTCTATTGTGACAAAAAATCAATCATCAATATTGCATGTAACATCATGCAACATGACCACACGAAACAAGTCAAAGTTGACGAATATTTTATTAAATAAAAAGCTTAATAGTGATCTAATATGTAATATTCATAACCATAGATGAATAATTTACGAACATACTCACCCAAGGATTATCAAAATCAAACTTCAAAATTTAACAGGCAACCGTGTAATGAATGATGTCCATTTATTCAGTTAAAGGGGAGTGTGAAATCAACTCTAAATCCCCATTAATGTGTGGTATCAACACTGCTTACGCTTGCCCCTGGAATCTGCCACTCAAAAGATTCAGACTCCACCCTCTCGACCTCTTCCATATTGTCTCCATCTCTACTCTACTAGACCTTTAGCACTCACAATAGCCTTCTCCCTGCTACCTAACAAATCTGTGGGATCTTAGCGACTGCCTCACCAATCCGTCTGTGTTACTGACTATACAAAGAAAGATCTACAGGTTATCCTAATATAACTTTTCCACAGTTATATCTTTTTAGACCTTATTTTGTATATTTTCTATCAGAATTTTCTTAAATTTGTATAAATAATACAGAAATATTGGAAAGAAAACCCAACTATCCTCCAATTATTGTCTAAAAGGTAAGTAAAATGAATTAAAACTTAATCGATTCGACAAAATGTTGTACTCCATAAATATGTCGTAACACTTTCAGATATAAGAGATTTTAAGATTTGTTCGAAGTCTAATGCAAGTTGAAAAGCATGCACAAGTGACGATCTAAATTTAAAGCTAGAGAGCATGGTTATAGGATTTTCTAAGATCAAAAAATGCAATAGGAATTTTCAAATTTTGTTCGCTAATTCAGTAAGACTTCTAGGGCAATGTATTAGAGAATTAAACTCATTAAGGAATATATCATGATATTACAAAGATAAATATTTTCTTTTTAAATGCCTTTTTTCATTTCAGCCCATGTTATTTCTGGCCTTAATATTTATCTCTCCAGCACTTTTAAAAAATTTTAACTTGATTAATTAATTTCATTTTTAATGAATTGTATTTGGCATTCATATGAAATAGCATACAATTGATAGAAAATATTTACATTCATCTAGCAACCAATTGGTAAATATGTTAGAAGTAATCTTAAAATCATGGACACTTCAACCATAACTTATTCGGTTGTCAACATCAATGTCAACATTTTAAGATCTATGATTCATTTTTTATGACACTAAATTATCTATCAAGAAATTTTCTCGGCTCCCTCTAGAATTAACATTCGAGCTAACAGATTTGTTTGTGATTAGAATCCACTTAATGCTCACATTCGTGGACTCGATTGGCTTTCAGAAAATCAATTTTTTTTTCACCAGATTAATGTCACCAAATACATAAGTTTGCTGCTTCAACAATTTAGTCAATTGATTTTACAAAATCATTGAAATTTCATCCATTTCACAATCTATTAAGTTGCCCTGATAATTAGCTCCACTTATAAATGGCACTAAGGCGCAACCTAAAGATATGACCTACTTTCATGCAAGGCAACTCAAGGTTAGAATTTTCTGATGCTTCTAATGTCTAACATACTTTCATGCAAAAAATATTAATTTGAGACTTAACAGATGACTAGCTACCAATCAAGTCAACAATTCAATTTCTTGTACTATAAACAAGCAATACTAATATTTAAGCCCAACTGAAAATCAAACAATTATAAATACCTGATAGTTTTAACAAGAGTATAAAAACAAACAGAAGTACCACCACCACCAACAAGAACAACAAGTCTTTATCCCACTAAGTGGTGACGGCTACATGAATCCTTTTTCTCTTTTGTGTCCTATTGAGTGTAATATTTTCATTTATTTCTAATAGATTAAAATCATTTTTTTTTACAATATGCCCAAGTCTTTTTAGGTCTACCTCTACCTTTCTTAACATAAGTTGAACATAAAACATCTACTCTCCTAACCGTATTATCAGATGGTCAACAAGTAATGTGAACAAACTATCTATGAAGACTCTCTCTATCTTGTCTGTAACTGGAGCTACAGCAACCATTTCACGGAAAGATTCATTTCGCATTGTCTTTATGTGTCAAGTCATTCATCCACCTGAGCATTCTCATCTCAGCAACACTTAACTTTATTTTATGCTTCTTTATTTTATGCTTTATTTTATGCTTCTCTTCTAAAGGCCAACATTTTGCACCATAAAGCATTGCAAGTCTCCCCTCCATCTTATAAAATTTTCCTTTAAGTCTAAGCGGTATTTTTCCATCACACAATAGGTCTAATACGTTTCTCCACTCCAATCAACCAACCTGAATAATACTAATAACATCCCCCTCTATATCACCGTCACTTTGAACAATAAACCGAAGATATCTAAAATATTGAAACATTTTAATAATTTGATCACCCATAGCTACAACTCTGTCATTAGAGCTATTACTACTAAAATTACATTCCATGCATTCAATTTAGATTTACTCAAACGAAGACCTTTAAACTAAAATGTAGACCTCTCTAATTCAAGTTTTTTCCTGAACTCCTTCTCTAGCCATATCCACAAGAAAGATAACATTGGCAAAAATTATACACCAAGGGACATCACCTTGTATATGTCCAGAAAGAGCATTCATAACTAAAGCAAAAAGACATGGGATTAAAGTCAATCTCTGATGTAATCCAACTGAAATAGGAAAACACTTGCTCAATCCTCCTTCTGTTCAAACACAAGTAACAACTCTAGTATACATATATTTAATGACTTGAATATAAGTCATATCAACACCTTTATTTTCTAAAACTCTCCAAAAACCATCTCTTGGAACCTTATCATAAGCTTGTTCTAAATCAATAAAAATTATATATAGATCCTCCTTACTCTCTCTATATTTAATCCAACTGAAATATGAAACTACTTGATCAATCCTCCATCTGTTCAAACAACAGTAACAACTCTAGTATGCATATCTTTAATAACTTGAATATAAGTCATATCAACACCTTTATTTTTTAGAACTCTCCAAAAAACTTCTCTTGGGACTTTATCGTAAGTTTTTTCTAAATCAATAAAAAACATATGTAGATCCTCCTTACCCCCTTTATTATTCAAAATCAAACCTCTCAATAAATGTATAGCTTCCATAGTGGACGTGCCCGGCATAAATCCAAACTGATTATACTGATTATGAGAAATCTTTAGATTATGAGAAATCTTTATATCATGTCTTAACATATGTTCAATTACCCTCTCCCATAATTTTAAAGTATGACAAGTTAACTTAGTTCTTCTATAATTTGCACACTCTTGTGCATCCCCTTTATTCTCACAAAATGATGACCAAAAAATTTTCCTCCACTCTTCAGACATCTTTTTAATTTTTAAAAAATTATTAAAGAATTTATAAGTCAAAAAACTCCTAAATCTTCTAGATATTTCGACACTTCAACAGGGATATCATCAGGTCCTACTGATTTTTTGCCCTTGATTTTCTTTAAAGCTTCTAAACTTTTTTTTTACTAATGTGACGGTAGAAATAAAAAATTTAATTATTACTAACGATATTAAAATCACTAAGGTCGATCGTATTTTTAATAACGTCATTAAAAAGTTTATCAAAATAGCCTAACCACCAAAGTTGAATATCTTTCTATAAGAAAAAAATCTATTGATTTTCATTTTTAATACACTTTACTTAAATTAAATCTTTTTTGGGCTAGTTTAAACATATATTTTTCACCTTCTATAGTGTTTAATCTATTATAAAGATTACTAAGCAAAATTCTTAACATTACAAATTATTCTATTAGACTCTATACGGGGCACTTTATAGTTTTCTCAGTTCTCTATGCTATTACATTTAAATCAATTTTTATGACACAACTTTTTATATTTTATATTTTCTGATACATTATTATTCCACCACCAACTATTTTTATTTATAAAAACTTTTCCTTTTGATTCGCCGAGTACATCTTTTGTAACTTGTTTAATATTGTTTGTTACTTTATCCCACATAGAATGAGCTTCTTCATGAACATTCCAAATATTGAAATCTTGAAGTTTACTATAAAAATAATTTTATCTGTGTTTTTTAGATGCCCCCATCTAATTTTATGACAATATTTCATTGTACTTTTATCTTACAATTCTTCATCTTAAAATTCAGAACTAATAATTAATGTTAAGTACTTAAATTTTCATTAAAAATGACTTTGATATCTTTGCATTCTCGATGATTTTTTCTCATAAGCAAATAATCAAATTGTGTTTTATTAAAGTCATTCTTATAAGTAACAATATGTTTATCTCTTTTCTTAACTAAAGTATAAGCAATAACAAAATCATAGGCTAAAGCAAAATCTAATACGGTTATAAAATAACAAAATCATAAGCTAAAGCAAAATCTAATACGGTTATAACTCTTCGTTAATCACTCCAAAATCATAGCCACCATGAACATTTCTAAAAATCTTTTACCAGTCTACCAACATGTCTATTTAAATATCCTCCAATAAAAATTTTTTTTTTGAGAGGTATCATTTGTATTAATTCTTCTAGGTCATTCAAAATTTTTCTTTTGAACTTATATTTAAACCTCCTTGAGCAGCATAAGTGTTTATAATATTAAAAATCTTAATATCAACAACAATCTTTAGAGCTAAAATTAGATCTCCAATTCTATTAACAATTACAATATTATCTTTCAAACTTCTATCCATAATTATACCTACATCATTTCTAGTATGGATCGTACATGGACGATAGTTGGAGTCGGTGGCTCTCCTAGGGTTCCCTCATCTTGGATCCCTGGGAAAGAGGATCAAGTTGGCCCTTGCGAATAGCTTGATGCACTATCTCCCTTCAACCCTTTGAACAAAATATGGTAAAAGGAAGGAAAATCCATGGACTGACCTCATCGTCTCCACCCCGTAGAAGTTGCGAGATCACCCCAAGGACGCCTTCGGCATCCAGGGGTCACGGACCGACCATAGACCTTGTTCAATAAGTGGAAGGCATTAGTTGTCCGCTCTCCGGTTGGGTAGTAAGGGTCGGAGAAGGGCGATCACTCATTCTTAAAACCAGCATTCTGAAGACCAAAGAGTCGGGCGGAAAAGGGAGGGAGAGCTCTTTGTTCCTGGTTCTCCTGTAGCTCTTACAATTCTTCATCTTAAAATTTAGAACTAATAATCGATGTTAAGTACTTAAATTTTCATTAAGAATGACTTTGCAATCTTTGCATTCTCGATGATTTTTTCTCATAAGCAAATAATCAAATTGTGTTTTATTAAAGTCATTCTTATAAGTAATAATATGCTCATCTCTTTTCTTAAATAAGGTATAAGCAATAACAAAATCATAGGCTAAAGCAAAATCTAATACGGTTATAACTTCTTCATTAATCACTCCAAAACCATAGCCACCATGAATATTTCTAAAAATCTTCTACCAGTCTACCAATATGTCTATTTAAATCTCCTCCAATAAAAATTCTTTCTTCAAGAGGCATTATTTGTATTAATTCTTCTAGATCATTCAAATTTTTGTTCTTTTAAACTTATATCTAACCCTCCTTAAGTAGCATAAATGTTTCAGGTATCATTTGTATTAATTCTTCTAGGTCATTCAAAATTTTTCTTTTGAACTTATATTTAAACCTCCTTGAGCAGCATAAGTGTTTATAATATTAAAAATCTTAATATCAACAACAATCTTTAGAGCTAAAATTAGATCTCCAATTCTATTAACAATTACAATATTATCTTTCAAACTTCTATCCATAATTATACCTACATCATTTCTAGTATGGATCGTACATGGACGATAGTTGGAGTCGGTGGCTCTCCTAGGGTTCCCTCATCTTGGATCCCTGGGAAAGAGGATCAAGTTGGCCCTTGCGAATAGCTTGATGCACTATCTCCCTTCAACCCTTTGAACAAAATATGGTAAAAGGAAGGAAAATCCATGGACTGACCTCATCGTCTCCACCCCGTAGAAGTTGCGAGATCACCCCAAGGACGCCTTCGGCATCCAGGGGTCACGGACCGACCATAGACCTTGTTCAATAAGTGGAAGGCATTAGTTGTCCGCTCTCCGGTTGGGTAGTAAGGGTCGGAGAAGGGCGATCACTCATTCTTAAAACCAGCATTCTGAAGACCAAAGAGTCGGGCGGAAAAGGGAGGGAGAGCTCTTTGTTCCTGGTTCTCCTGTAGCTCTTACAATTCTTCATCTTAAAATTTAGAACTAATAATCGATGTTAAGTACTTAAATTTTCATTAAGAATGACTTTGCAATCTTTGCATTCTCGATGATTTTTTCTCATAAGCAAATAATCAAATTGTGTTTTATTAAAGTCATTCTTATAAGTAATAATATGCTCATCTCTTTTCTTAAATAAGGTATAAGCAATAACAAAATCATAGGCTAAAGCAAAATCTAATACGGTTATAACTTCTTCATTAATCACTCCAAAACCATAGCCACCATGAATATTTCTAAAAATCTTCTACCAGTCTACCAATATGTCTATTTAAATCTCCTCCAATAAAAATTCTTTCTTCAAGAGGCATTATTTGTATTAATTCTTCTAGATCATTCAAATTTTTGTTCTTTTAAACTTATATCTAACCCTCCTTAAGTAGCATAAATGTTTCTAATATTAAAAATCTTAATATCAACAACAATCTTTAGAGCTAAAATTAGATCTCCAATTCTATTAACAATTACAATATTATCTTTCAAACTTCTATCCATAATTATACCTACATCATACCTGAATACCAAAATTTAAAACCTAAACTATCAATATCTTTAATTTTTTCTCCAACTCATTTAGTTTCCTGAATGCATAAGATATTTATCTTCATATGAACCATAATATTTACCGATTCAATTAATTTACCGATGAGGGGACCTATATTCAAAGATCTTATCCAAATGTTAGTTTCATAGACTAACTTTTTTCCCACATCCGCCCATAACATGGGAACCCTTGCTTATTTGACACTACGTCTGTTGGAGTCGGTGGCTCTCCTAGGGTTCCCTCATCTTGGATCCCTGGGAAAGAGGATCAAGTTGGCCCTTGCGAATAGCTTGATGCACTATCTCCCTTCAACCCTTTGAACAAAATATGGTAAAAGGAAGGAAAATCCATGGACTGACCTCATCGTCTCCACCCCGTAGAAGTTGCGAGATCACCCCAAGGACGCCTTCGGCATCCAGGGGTCACGGACCGACCATAGACCTTGTTCAATAAGTGGAAGGCATTAGTTGTCCGCTCTCCGGTTGGGTAGTAAGGGTCGGAGAAGGGCGATCACTCATTCTTAAAACCAGCATTCTGAAGACCAAAGAGTCGGGCGGAAAAGGGAGGGAGAGCTCTTTGTTCCTGGTTCTCCTGTAGCTCTTACAATTCTTCATCTTAAAATTTAGAACTAATAATCGATGTTAAGTACTTAAATTTTCATTAAGAATGACTTTGCAATCTTTGCATTCTCGATGATTTTTTCTCATAAGCAAATAATCAAATTGTGTTTTATTAAAGTCATTCTTATAAGTAATAATATGCTCATCTCTTTTCTTAAATAAGGTATAAGCAATAACAAAATCATAGGCTAAAGCAAAATCTAATACGGTTATAACTTCTTCATTAATCACTCCAAAACCATAGCCACCATGAATATTTCTAAAAATCTTCTACCAGTCTACCAATATGTCTATTTAAATCTCCTCCAATAAAAATTCTTTCTTCAAGAGGCATTATTTGTATTAATTCTTCTAGATCATTCAAATTTTTGTTCTTTTAAACTTATATCTAACCCTCCTTAAGTAGCATAAATGTTTCTAATATTAAAAATCTTAATATCAACAACAATCTTTAGAGCTAAAATTAGATCTCCAATTCTATTAACAATTACAATATTATCTTTCAAACTCTTATCTATAATTATACCTACATCATTTCTAGTGTGACTCCTACCTGAATACCAAAATTTAAAACCTAAACTATCAATATCTTTAATTTTTTCTCCAACTCATTTAGTTTCCTGAATGCATAAGATATTTATCTTCATATGAACCATAATATTTACCGATTCAATTAATTTACCGATGAGGGGACCTATATTCAAAGATCTTATCCAAATGTTAGTTTCATAGACTAACTTTTTTCCCACATCCGCCCATAACATGGGAACCCTTGCTTATTTGACACTACGTCTGGGTGCCGGTGTAGCAGCCATTGCACACTTTTCACTGTATTTAGGTCATATAGCGCCGCTTATAAAAACGAATAGAAGTACCAACAAACAAATTAATTTTCAAAAAAAAAAATTACAGTATCAAATTTTGAAAAAAAATCAAAAGAAATAAACTTGCCATAAATAAACTATATAAAAGAATATAGAAAGATTGAATTGACAGGTAAAGAAAAATAAAGTCTGATGTAAGTACAAGGAGATGAATTACTTAAATTCAAGTAGCCACATTTGCATCACACCTGAAGAAATCATGCATCTAACTTGCATTTTGAAAACTAGAAAAGAAGTATTATTAACAGCAAGAATTCCAATTATATATCTCTGGCTGCGGTTTACAGACTCTCTATAATCTCTTGCTTAGTCAATAAGGTTGAAACAAGATTAATCTCATCTCAACTTAAATTAATCCCAATTTAATTTTAAACTCCTCAAAATAGCCAATAATTAATAAAAACAACCAAAATCCAACCCATGAGTATCAATTGACTGTGGCTACCCATGAATACCTTACACACAAAGCAAACAAAAGAAAATGGGAATTTATCAAAGACAAAGCCACCATACCACCATTATACATGGATAATGCCAAGTAAATAAGAACACAAATCCTATAAGCTACATTTTTGCTTACTTGAAAACCTCACAAATGTGAAAATCATACCCCACAAATATGGGATTCAAACTCATGCATAGAAAATAAATTTTCTACTTTTGTTTTCTTAAAAAATCAAACTAGATAACAATCACCATCAACTTTGACCTAAGAAGCGCTCGATTGGCGTATGAAATAATCAAGTTATATTCATTAATGTCCAACCATCAATTAGAAGCAATGTTTCTTCTTTAAAGAAATTAGATTAAATGAGAAGGACAAAGTCCTACATAAAGAGCAAGTCAAACATATATAAAATATTCAAACTTTATTTTACTAAAGAGAATAATTCAAACTAATAAAATAAACCAAATAAAAGTTAATTCCATGATTCAATATGGTTTTAAAAAGGTTGGAAAACTATTCGTGTTCAACTCCTTTATAGCCCAATTACACTACTTGTAACTAGCATGTGAAAATTTGGTCTATTACGGCATGATCTAGCTGACTTATACAATATCAATTTTCATTGTGCCGACAAAGAACTCTTCACTCGAAGAGCATGTTCAATGTATTGGAGGATAAGGTGGTTGTTATGGGTCATTTAATGGAGGACGCATTCATACAATACCAAAATTAATAGGAGCAAAAACTCCAACAAACAAATGTGGCGTGAGCCCAAGTAACTTGAGAGTTGTATAGAAGGCACGAGATTAGTAGAGAAGATTCCCAGCGATGCACATGCTAAGCATGTGAGAATGGGAGTGACATAATTTTGTTTAGTAGCACGTCTACGAGATTAACAATGCTATGTATTCAAAATTGATGGAAGGTGAAAAAAAATAATCCCATGTTTGGTCTCACGCATAACTAAATTTCATTCATTAATGCTCAATCATCAATAAAAAGCAAAAATCCTATTAATAATTTAGGTTTACATAAATATGTCAAACTTTAAATCAAATATTTACCAAATATAAGAGCAAGTCAAATCATATTCGAGTATTAAAATCCAATTTTATCCAAAAAAGATAATTCAATTTAAAAATTAATCAAATAAAAAATTAAAAATTCAACAATGACTAAATATGGTTCCAAAAAAAGGTTAAAAATTGGTCATACTTAATTCCTCTATAGCCTAGTTCAAATCATTAAAAATAACCTATAAAATGGGGTCTTCATGGGTAAATCAAACTAATTTGTATTGCATACATACAATCGTCTATAAAAATGTTTGATTTGATCAAGAGCTAGCTAAATTCGATCTAAACATGGCATGTTCCAAGTTTGATTTGAATTGAGTTTCGTTCAAGTCATCTCTTCAGATCAAAGCTTGATTCGGGCTGATTAAGGGGATATTTGTTTGGAAAATTTTTTTACTATAAAGTAAAACAAACATAAAGATTTTAAAATTTGGGTTATTTAGATGGAAGCAAAAACAAATACTAAGTCTTTCATCAATGAATTTGGAATTCACCCTTTATTACATTTTTTGTGAATTCCAAATCACCAAATTTGGACAATTTTTGAATACGTGTTCTACCTCTCCCCTCACCACGGGCCAACACCCCTCTCACCACTGGCCAACACCATCATTCGTTGTTCGTCGTCCACCATCGGCCAGCAAAGCTGCTACCACCCACCATCGTGACAAAAACAACCACCACCACTGTCAGCTGCAACTGTATTTAAATTATTGGTTTTACATTGTAATTTTATTTTGCACCGTAGTTTGAATACTTTAAAATTCAAAATACTCGCAACTAAACATCCCCTAAATAATTTTGAATTTATGCTCTGCTTGGCATTTCTCTCATGTGATGTCAGGTAAAGCTGAGAATTGTTTGATAATATTATGTTTAAGAATGTAAATCATTATATAAGATATGGTTGAATAAAAATTATGATTCACTTATAAATGTTATATTTTACTTTTTAATTGACATAATAAGGCAACCATAATTAATCCTAGACACTTAAGAGACTAGGTTTTCTAATGCAACTAAATAAAACAATTGATGTAAATCAAAAAAATACACCACTTTGAAACATCAAAAAAATCCACTTTCTTTTGGTGTAAACTCAAAAACATGAAAAAAAAAAACTTGAACCAAAAGATAAGGTAACAATCAACCAAACAAAAAAACAGAAAAACAAACTTATTGGGACAGTTTCAACTATATGTTAAAAATGTAAGACAATTGCGGCAAACATAGATTTTTGAAAACAGTTGTGGTGTCATAAAATTTTATCTCATGAAAAAGCCGTGGTGATGTCATAAGATTTTTTCCTCATGAAAAAGTTTGATAGCAACTGTCGTCTAACCACCACACTATTAAATTTGATTATAAGAAGTTCTTTCTGACTACAGGAATCTCTGAAAAAAGCAAGAAAACTGAAGCTGAATAAGACTATGGTCATTGTCTTAAAAGCAAAAGTTGGAGCATGGTGCCCCAAACAAACCTCAAGTCGTGTTAGGCTTTGGCAAACCCTTCTCCTCACCACAATTAGGTTAGGTCGTGCCAAGTAGCTTCTGGAAAATCCCTAAAACTAGCAAAATTAAAATATTAATTAACTAATTATTTTAGTGCTAGTTTTATGAAAGATTTTTTATCTACAGCAACCATGCTAAAGGTCAATAATTACAAATTTAATTAAAAATTTTAATCGATGACTTCGTTAAAAAAATAGATAAAATAATATAAATTGTTTTTAAAAAACTTATCTGAATCATTGTTCTACAAGAATGTTGATATCTAAGTCGATTTTTTTCTCCCATTAGTTGATCCCAAAATCCTAAATTTGCTTCTTATATTGAAGTAGAAATATGACTTAAATCTTATTCAAATCCAAAAGCCTCATCAGATCGTAATTTTGCCAGAAAACTATCCTAATATGAACAATTATAAATGAAATAATAAATGAATACTCTAAACATGTAAGCTTCCAATCATTCTTTTAGAAAGAAAAATGAAATGCTATCTCATGATCTATTACCACAACTGAACTTCAATGAAGATACCACAAGCTTTCAATCGACCAATGAACAATCATAAGCCAAAAGGTTCTCAGCTCGATTTGGTGCAGCAGAAGCTAGCCTATTTAAGGTTATAAATGCAGTCTGTTCTGAAATCCAGGTGTACCCAGTAAACAATCGTATACAAAAAACTCAGAAACAATTTATTATAAATAAAAGTGAAGAAGATGTATTATCTCTCTCTTAAAAATGAACAATTGTCGAACAATCATAATAGAAAAGCAGAATGAATTTCTTCAAATACGATAAAGCGTCAGATGATGCTATCAGACTGCAGCTATTTCTTTTTTCACTAAGAGATCAGGCTAAAAACTGACTCAACTCACTTCTCAGCACTACCATCACAAGTTGGGATGATCTATAGCACAGATTTCTCTCAAGAGCAATTCACTGGTGAAGACAATGAGAATGGGATAAAAAAACATCAATTTTATCCAGATTGGAAAAAGAAACACTATATTATTCCTTAGAGAGGTTCAAGGACCTCCTGAGAAAATGTTTACAACATTGACTACCTAAGTAGATGTAGGTCTAGGGATTCTACAAGGAGGTGGCCGGGCTAACCAGAATATTGATTTATGCCACATCTGACGGCATTTTAATAATGAAAACTCAAAAAGCAGCATATGAACCATTGGAGGAGCTGACCACGAATAATTATTAGATGCAAATTGAGAAGATTATGACAGAAATCCATACTGGTGGGGCAAATAAGAGATACTATCACAACTTTATGGCATAGATTGCTCAACTAACACGGCAACTAACCACGTCTGCAGTCAACGCCGTCCATGCTGCCATACTTTATTGCGATCATTGTGGAGGAGGCCACAACAGTAGTGAATGTTAAACCAATAATTCCTACTCAGCCATTTTTAGAGCATGCCAACTTTGTAAGGAATCACCCACAAAACAAACCCTATGCAAACACATACAATCCTAAGTGGGGGAGCCACCTGAACTGCTCTTTGAAGCATTGTCATGCTGAACAACAGCTTGTTTGATTCCAGCAGCCACCTAAATTCTAGCAGTAAGAAGGATTTCAAATGTCAGGTTTCTACAACAACCAGACCTTAATATATAGAAGAATGAGGAAGTTCCACTAAAGGATGTGTCACAGCTAATGCTAATGATGACAGGTCTTGACGTGGATGAATGCCACATTGAAAGGTATGATGAAATTATAATTAAAAACACTGAAGTAAAATTGAGGCAGATAACGCATCAATTATTTAAAGACAGCTTTGCATTCTTCCCAGTAACATGTCAATATTGTGTCTCTACAAAGTTACAGGTACTTAAAGGATCCAGTGGGCTAGAAGAAGCCCAAAATTGCTAAATGAGAAACAGAATAATAGACATAATAGGACTAGTAAGAAAAGATAATTCTAAGGAGGCGGGACCAATATACTAGCTTTTCACCGACAACCTGCCACCCTATGTTCCACCATTCCCATATCAATAATAACTCCATAAGAAAAAATTAATTAGTGAGTTCTCCAAATTTCTGGATGTCTTCAAAAGCGCCACATTAACATTGCCTTTTCTCTAAAGACAACTTAATAAACCTTAAAGTCTAACCTTTTCATTTGCTAAAAGAATTTTTACAGTAAGACATGCTCATCTCATTCCAGTACAATAGAAGCTCTTATATTTACGGTTATAAATGCTACCCGTTCTGAAAGCCACAAGTACCCATGTAATCAATGCAGTACACTCATTAACAGGCCATTACAGGAGAAAAGTAAGGCAGATGTATGATCATTCTATTAAAAATTCAAACTTGTAGATCAATCATAATAACAGCGCAGCAGAATGAATTTCTTCATACATTTCCTTCTCAATAAAAAGCTAGTCAATTAAAATAAGAGATGCCTCCTAATATAGCAACACAGTTGATGGAATTCACAGAATCACAATAGAGAGCTAATTCAGGATAAAACAACTAAAACCAGTGCTGATACATCAAACAGCTAATTTCGCAAACAACTGAGCAGGATAAAACTAACAGGTTTTGTTTGAAAATTAATCCAATTTAATACTTCAAGCAGCCATAAAGAAACATCCTGACCCTCAGTCAATCAGTCGAAACGTCTCTGATATCAACCAAACGATTATAACTAAGCCAGTAAACTCAAATCCCGTAATTGAAAATAATATGAATAACTTTAGAAGAAAATACGATAACATCGGTGCACTAAAATGAAAAACTAAGGCAAACCCTCATTTCTTTGTTGCCGAAGAAGGCATCAAAAAGCTTTCGGAAAGTCGCTCTTCCTAGCTCCACAATCTACAGTTTAGGGGCTAGAGAAATCATGGCGGTTTTCGAAGAGCTAAACGATAAATCAAAGAAGAGGAAGGCGGATATCTCAACCGCCTCTTCCTTCCTACGTTTTAAAGGTTTGTAAAACCAGCCGTCTTCCACAATTGTACTGTTAATTGGCGACTGAGTAGCTCGTGGCATGTATATTTCTCTGGTCCGATTGTATAGAGACTGTTCGATTTCACTGGGAGGGAAAGGGGACATCAGATCGACGGCCATCAATAATCAAGCCATGTTTATAATTATGTATTGTGGTCAACAACACTGAAGGTGCCGTCCTACAGGCTACAACAAATGAAAAACCACCAAAACTCTTTTCACTTAATGGTTTCACGATGCTTCTTATTTCTTAGTAAGGGCTTATTAAGAAGCTTTAAGAAGCTTTTCGTGTTGGGCATGATTTGAACCATACCACAAATATCATTTGAGTCAGAGTGTCTGATCATTTTCAGAGAAGCAGGGCAACATAACGGAATATTGCGACCTCTTAATTCTTACTGCTATATGTGAGCTGAGACTGTACATTTTCTTTCTTATAATAAAAAATTTAAAAATTTAGCAAGGGGATGTCATGTGCATAGGAAATGTACCTGTTTGTGTTTTTTATTCTATCTTGATTTTATGCTTATTGGAATGTATTTGTGATATGTGTTTGCAGAGATTAGGGAAAATGATTCATATAGTTGAAGAACCCCCGGAATTTGACAAGTGTTATAGTAGTGCCTAAGCGCCAGACCTGGCCTCCCAAGCGCCTAGGAAGGGATTCATGTCAGTGTTCTTTTTCTGAAGACAAATGAGGCGAAAAGTAGTCGTTGCAGCCTTAGCGCTAACAGCCACGCTCGTGCGTCTAAGCGCTGAAGGGGTTCTCAGTTGATTTGGTTCAAAAGTCAGAGAATGCATAAAGTAGGTTTCGGCCACCTGAGCGCCCAAAGCCCTAGGTTTACAGTTTAAAGAGTAGGAAGGAGGTATCGCAACATCAGACCCTAGGCGTCGCTAACTAGCTCCTAGGCGTCGTTGACCAGATCCTAGGTGCTAGTTCACTTGTTTTGGCAATTTTGGTGGTTCACTGTTGACGTTTCACGAATCGAAGAATTGTAGTCACTCGACAGAGACTCAAGAAAGATCCGCACATTTCAGAGAGGTACACAAGCCTTGAAGAAAGATTTTAGTGGAGAAAACTTGAAGGAAGAAGGATCCAACACCATTTGAGTGAAGAAAGAGTGATTGTGGGTTTTTGGTGACTTGTACTTGTTCTTGTCAAATCCTTCTTTAATTGGAGAAAGAGAAAAATGTTTTTTGAGTTTGTGTATTACTAGTTCGTTTAGTCTATCAAAATCTTGTAATTCAAATATTTTCTTTCAATAAAAATGTTGGAATTGTTGTGTCGACCGGTTTTGTTGTCGTGTTGACTTCGGTCTTGCTTTTGCTATCGTCGTTGTTGTCGGTGTTGAAGAGCCACCAATTTGCTTACCGTTATGTTGCACATCTTCCTGAATTCTTGCAACTCATATCAAATTGATTGACAAAAGAGAGGAGAAATCAAGAGAAGTAAGGCAGGTATCAACGAAAATAAATAAATGTATGGAAGCTTTCATAAAGAAATCATTGTTATCAAAGAATCCTCTTACTAAAGCAAATTACCAGAGATTTGAGGCTGACATACCTGTTCTGAGATTCACATCTTCCTATAGGGACACTAGTTAACTACATCCTAAATAATAAATGATTACTTAAGAAAACTTTCGATAAAGATTTAAATTTATTCTCAGAAAGTTCAAAGAAGATGTCAAAGAAAGAAATGTCATAGTCTTATCCAAAGGGTAGTGGATACAAAACTATCATAAGGTTTTGTTTAGTTGAGGTTCATCCTTTTAATCCATGTTTTGAGTGGCTAGAAAGATAGTCCTGTAAAACAGAGTTAGCACGTTCTATAACATGTAAGGAAAATCTCGGATGACGTTTGCGATGTTGTTCATCTTTTCCTCAGTAGCCCTTCAAAACAAAGTTAGCAGAAAAAGTATTTTTTATTTTGTTTATTGTATTTATTGATTTTTAAATTTTTAGACAACTCGGTCAAGATGTTTATGGTTTTATCGTCCCAGGGTCATCTGAGTACTCTAGTCTACTTAACCTAAAAGGTGATCAACCTACTCTGACTAGAAGATTCTTGCCAGCAAACACATATTGCGTCTTTCAAGAGATCTTCGTAAACCAGGATAGGATGGGCTAAAGTTGTAGCGGTAATCTATATCCATTAAGGTTTCTTTTAAGTTTTAATGTCATTTCAAATTTTAGGGGTTGAAAATTTTAGGTTACTTAAGACTTCTTAGCGGATTAATTTTTTTTGTTATTTTTGTCATTTATTTTGTTTAGGATGACTCGGTCAAGATCTCATGGTTCCATCATCCTAGGGTCATTAGGATTTGCAGTTTGATTAGTCACGAATGACTGGAATGTATTTTGTTAGCAGTCATGGATTGCTTCCTCCAAAATATCTTTTCAAACCTAGTTTCATTTTTGTCACAAGTTTAAATTTAAATATCTCTTAAGGTGAATTGTATGTCACTTCATCTAGGTTGATTTGGTATTTTAGCCTGAATTATTTCCTGCAAAGGTTGAGTGTGTTTTTTTTCTAGCAAAAATCCTCCATGACCTTCAGTCGTTTATGTTTAGAAGATGAAACTCTGAATAATCTGAGTTAACCTGAACGAGGTCATTTTTCCCTTGGATTTTCTTCAAACCTGTTTAAGTTGACGCATGTTTAGGATTGACCCAGGTGAACCTATTTTAATCAAAATTAAATTAGTTCTACTTAGCTTAAATTAACTTATACTAAATCAAGTTTAAACCAAGTAAGATTAACTTAGAAGTAAACTGGGTTAATTTGGACTGATCCAAATTAAATATCCTAGGTTAAATCAAGTTAAATTAAACTTAGACGTGGTCCAAGTTGATTTAATCTTAACTTATTAAGTTTAATTTAGGTTAGACTTAAATCAATCCTTAGTTATACTGAGTCTAAAATCAAGTTTGAAATTGAGTTTCAAGTTGGGTTTAGAGATTGAATTAATCTGAGTTAAGTCAAGTTAATATGATGATTTATTTGGATTGGATAAGCTTGAGTTGAGTTGAGTTGAGTTGATCCAGTGGAGCAGTTGAATTAGGTTAACTTGAGTTAGGTCAAGTTGACTTGGTAGTTCTGTTGAATTGGGTTAACCTAAGGATTCAGTTGACTTAGGTAAACCCGAGTTAGGTTGAGTTGACCCGATGATTTAGTTGAATGGGGTTAACTCGAGTTAGGTTGGGTTGATCCAGTTTCATCTAAGTTTAAACTAAGTTAGACTCGAGTTAAACACAAAACTCAAAGTTAGGTTCAATTTGGGATGAACCAATGATTAAGGTTGGGTCTAGTATGAGTTAGATCGAGAGTTTGGGATTTGGTTCAAGTTGGATTGAACCTATGATTTAGGTTAACTTAAGGTCAATTTGAGTTGAATCTAAAGTTTTAGGTTATCTTAGGTTCAATTTAGGTTGAACCTAAGATTTAGGTGACTGAACCAAGGTTTAGGTTGACTTAGGTTCAATTTAGTTTGAACCTAAGATTTAGGTTGACTTAGGTTCAATTTGGGTTGAATCTAAGTTCTAGGTTGACTTAGATTCAATTTGGGTTGAACCTACGGTTTAGGTTGACTTAGATTTAATATGGTTTGAACCTAAGGTTTAGGTTGACTTAATCTCAATTTGGGTTGAATCATCAGTTTTTAGTTGACTTAGGTTCAATTTGGGTTGAATCTAAGTTCTAGGTTGACTTAGGTTCAATTTGGGTTAAATATACGATTTAGGTTGATTAAGTCGAATATATGTTAAACTTAAAGATTTAGGTTCAATATGGGTTGAACCTGAAGATATTTGGTTAAGTCTAATGAGTTTTAGACTTAAAACTTAAGTTTAACTAAGAATGTGATTAAGATTTAATTAAATTAATTAGTTTTAATTTAGATCAAACATAATTAGTGTTAAGGTTTAATTAAGTTTTTTTGTGATTGAGACTTAGAAAATTAATTTGGATTAATTTGAGTTAAACCTAACTAAGATTAAGATTTAACTAAGTCTAGCGTGATTAAGACGTAATAAATTAATTAGGTTTAATTTGAATTAAACATAATTAGAATTAAGGTTTAACTAAGTCTAATGTGATAAAGACTTGGTAAATTAATTATGTTTAATTTGAATTAAACCTAATTAGGATTAAGGTTTAAGTAAGTTTAATGTGATTAAGACTTAGTAAACTTAAGTCTTTAAGTCTAACATTCATTAGACTTAACCAAACATCTTCAGATTCAACCCGCATTGAACCTAAATCTTTAAGTCTAACATATATTAGACTTTATCTACATAAATTGTATATTTAACCCAAATTGAACCTAAGTCAACCAAAACCTTAGATTCAACCCAAATTCAACGCAAGTCAACCAAAATCTTATGTTCTACCCAAATTGAACCTAAGTTAACCTTGAACTTAGATTCAACCCAAATTGAACTTAAGTCAACCAAAAACTTAGGATTCACCCAAATTGAGCCTAAGTCAACCTAAACCTTAGGTTCCACCCAAATTAAACCTATGTCAATCTAAACCTTAGGTTCAAACCATATTAAATCTAAGTCAACCTAAACCGTAGGCTCAACCCAATTTGAATCTAAGTCAACCTAAACCTTAGGTTTAATTTAGGTTAAGCCTAATTAGGATAAGGGTTAACTAAATCTGATCTGATTAAGACTTATTAAATTAATTAGGTTTAATTTATGTTTAACCAAGTTTAATGTGATTTAGGACTTAGTAAATTAATTGGGTTTAATTTGAATTAAACCTAATTAGGATTAAGGTATAACTAAGCCTAATGTGAATAAGACTTAGTAAATTAAGTAGGTTTAATTTAGATTAAACCTAATTAGGATAAGGTTTAACTAAGTTTAATGTAATTGAGACTTAATAAATTAATTATGTTTAATTTAGGTTAAACCTAATTAGGATAAGGTTTAACTAAGTCTAATGTGATTAAGACTTAGTAAAATAATCACATTTAATTTAGGTTGAACCTAGTAGGATAAGTTTTTTAGGTTGAACTTAGGATTATGCTCGGTTTGGGTAGAACCTGAATGTTTTGGACTTAGACTTAAGTTCAATTTGGGTTGAAACTAAGAATTAAAGTTAAGTCCAAGTTGGTCTGGACTTAGACTTAAGTTCAATTTACGTTGAACCTATGGTTTAAGGTTAAATCTAAGTTGATTTGAACTTAGACTTAGGTTTAATTTGAATTGAACCTAAGGGATAAGGTTAGGTCTAAGTTGGTTTAGACTTAAACTTAGGTTCAATTTGGTTTTAACATAAGGGGTAAGGTTAAGTTCAAGTTGATTTGGACTTACATTTAGGTTCAATTTAGATTGAACCTAAGGGTTAAGGTTAAGTCCAAGTTGGTTTGGACTTAGACTTAGGTTTAGTTTGGATTGAACCTAAGGGTTAAGGTTAAGTCAAAGTTGGTTTGGACTTAGATGTAGGTTTAGTTTACGTTGAACCTAAGGGTTAAGTTTAAGTCCAAGTTGGTTTGGACTTAGACTTAGGTTCACTTTAGGTTGGACCTAAGGGTTAAGGTCAGGTCTAATATCAGTTAGACCCAATATTTAGGGTTAGGTTCAAGCTAGATTGAATCTAAATTTTAGGGTTTATATTAAGTCTAATGTTGGCTAGACCCAACATTTAGGGTTTATTGAGGTGGTTAAACTCAAGATTTAGGGTTCAATTTGGTTCAAGTTGATTAGAACCAATTCTTAAAAGTTAGCCTAGGTCTAAGGTGGTTAGACCCAACAGGGTTAATTATTAGTTATGTTACACTTAAGAATTTAGGATTAGATCTAATATGGTGTAAACCTAATGTTTTGGGTTAAGTCTTAGTTAAGTTAGACTTAAAGGTCTAATATGGTTTAAATCTAAAGTTTAGGATTAAGTCTACGTTAGATTAAACTTAAAGGTTATGATTAAGTCCAATGTGGTTTAGCCTAACCAAATTAGGTTAAAAAAGGTGAATCTTAGGTCATTAGGATTAACCCATGGTCAAGAGAGATGATCCCTCATAATCCCTTAGCCTTAAGGGATTAAAAGAAATAAACCATTTGTGGGAATAGATATTGTGCTAAGGTGTAAATTTTAAATTTACATATTTTTCTCTAAATGTCTAAATTGTCATTTTAGACTTTTAGAGATTGGAATTTTTTTTTTAGGTATTATATTAATTACCTTAAATTTTTTAGCCAATTCCCATTTTTAATTCCAATTTTCTAAATTTTTATAATTATTTTCCAAAATAATTATAAAGTTAATAGAAAATTGATCATTTTTATTTTTGGGATATTCCCTAACCTTGAAAAATTCAGAGAATATTTCCAAGAGTGAAGGGAAAAAACCCCGTAATTTCATAATTTTTGGTTTTATATTTAATTTTTAATAATCAAAATACTCTCTTGAGTATTTAATTATTATTGATTTTATTTTTCTTTATTTCTCCTCTGTCCCCTAACTTCAAAGGTATCTTGGTTTATTTTTTTTATTTTTCTAGATAGAAAAATGATTTTTTGAAATTTATTAGAGTTTTCTGAATTTAATTACAGATCCTTAAATGATATTAAATCCAATTATGAAAGAAATAGTTGAAAAAATAAATATTGAAATGGTTAGATGCAAGTATTATCTATCCTATATCAGATAGCCCTATTCACTGTGTTCCTAAGAAATGGGGATTTACGATGACTTTTAATGAACAGAATGAATTAATTCCAACTAGACGTGTCATTGGGTCATGTATATAGATTATAAAAAATTAAATTATGCCACGAGGAAATATCATTTCCCTTTACCCTTTCTGGATCAGATGTTGGATAGGCTAAATGGTCATCCATATTTTTGTTTCTCAGATGGATATTCAAGGTATCATTAGATATTTATAGCTCATGAGGATCAATATAAGACAACAATCACAAGTATTTATGGGATTTTTGCTTTTCAAAGAAGGTCTTTTGGGTTATGTAACACACTCGCTATATTTCAGCGGTGTATGATGTCTATTTTCTATGACATGATTGAGAAAATAATTGAAGTGTTTATGGATGACTTTTCAGTGTTTGACCTTTCATTTGATTCTTGTTTATATCATTTAACAAATGTATTGAAACACTAAGAATGAAACCAATTTTTTTCTCAATTAGGAGAATTGTCAATTTATGATTTCGGGAGGTATTATGTTAGTACAAAAAATATTTGAAAAAGTCATGGAAGTAGACACAACAAAAGTGCAAGTTATTGAAAAACTATCTCCACCTACTACTATGTGGGGAGTTGAAAGTTTTTTAGGACATGTTGGATTTTATAGGTGATATATAAAATATTTTTCCAAAATTACCAAACCTCAATAAAAGAATGTCCTATTTAATTTTGACCACGAATGCCTAAATGCCTTCAATATTCTGAAAGAATAATTATGAACTGTTCTTATTATTGTTTCACCTGATTGGGAGAAACCATTTGAGCTAATGTGTGAAGCGAGTGGCTATGCTATTGAGACAATTTTAGGACAAAGGCATGATTAAATGTTTAGTGCTATATATTATACAAATAAAACTCTTAATGACTCTCAAGTAAATTACACAACTACTGAGAATGAGTTATTGACTATAGTATATGGTTTTAAAAAATTTAGATCCTATTTGATTAAAACAAAATGTACGTTCACACAGACCATTATGTTATTAGATATTTGATGTTAAAAAAGAATGTCATAACGAGATTGATTAGATGAGTCCTTTTGATGAAAGAATTTAATATCAAAGTAGTGAATATGAAGGGTTTTAATAATCAAATAGCTATCAATTTGTCACTAGATCAGGGAGATTCGTATATTTTTGAAGATGAAATTAATAAAAAAAAAATTCTGAATGTGCAACTATTTATTATTACTGAGTGACATATTTCGTGGTCTGATAAATTTTATAATTAATGATATTATGCCATATGACATGACATACCATCAATGGAATAAATTTATTCATGACGTCATATATTATAAATAGGATGACCCATATCATTATAGAAAATATAAGGATCAAGTGATAAGAAGATGTGTATTTATATAAGAAACCCTTGAATTATTAAGCAATGTCATGATTCTGAATTTAAGGGACATTTTGGAGTTGATAAAATTACTTTTAAGATTTTTCAATCTAGATTTTATCGGTCAACTCTATTTAGATAAGTAAATTTATCTATAAAAATTTGTGATAGATGTCAGAGGGTAGACAATATTTCTAAGCGTAATGAAATGCCCCTAAATTTTACGTTGGGTATTGAGATTTTTTATGTTTGGGGTTTAGACTTTATGGGTCTCTTTGTACCATTGTTAGGAAATTTATATATTCTGATAGCTGTGGACTATGTTTTAAAATGGATTGATGCAGCGGATCTTGCAAATTGTAATACTCAAAGTTTAACTAAATTCTTAAAGAAGAATATCTTTAGTAGATTTAGTATGTATAGAGTGAACATTAGTGATTGGAGAAGTCACTTTAGGAATTGAGACATTAGTTTCTAAGTATGAAATTAAACATAAGATTGCCACATCATATCAGCCGCAAATGAGTTGTTTTTCAGAAGTATCTAATAAAAAAATCAAAAGGATTTCAGAAAAAAAAATACCAATCATTTTAAGAAATATTGGTCTTTGAGCGTAGATAATGCATTATGAGCTTATAAGACTGCTTGTAAAACACATATAAGAATGTCTCCATATAAGCTCATATATTGACAAAACTTGTTATTTATTAGTGGAGTAAGGACATAAAACTTATAGTGTTGTTAAGAAATTCGATTGTAATATGAAAGAAGTCGGTGAGAAAAGATTATGAGAGTTAAATGAACTCAAGTAAGATAGACAAGAATCTTATGAAAATGCTAAGATTTATAAATAGAAAATAAAAAAGTGGCATGATCGAAAAATTCTTAGGAAAGATTTTGAGTTTGAACAGGAGGTTTTACTATATAATATATGATTGAAATTATTTTCTAAAAAAGTTAAGTCTAGGTGAAAAGTGGCATGATCGAAAAATTCTTAGGAAAAATTTTGAGTATGAAACAGAAGGTTTTACTATATAATACACGATTGAATTTATTTTCTAAAAAAGTTAAGTCTAGGTGGTCGGGGTCATTTATTGTAGTTAAAGTTTATCCATTTAGTGCAATTAATATTAAAGATCCGAGGAATGGTAGGGTATTTAACGTGAATGGATAGAGACTTAAATCATATGTAGGAGGACAGAGAAAATTGATAATTGAGGTCTTAACGTTGGGACAACTTGAGTAGATATATGGATTCATCGGGCTGATGACGTTAAATCAAATGCTTATTGGGAGGTAACCCAAGTTTGTATTTGTTTTTATTATGTTGTGTTTTTTGTTTGTTGTGGTGTAGATTGTTGGTATTTGTGTGTTAATATTTAGGTTTGTGAGTGTTTTGATTTGATTAGGATTGTGTGGAGAGAGGGAGGCGAATCCTTATTCTATGGATATAAAAGGATCAACCATGTCCTCTACCTCTTAGTTCTTAATTGAACTTAAGGATTTACTAGAAACACGTTTAGTTTGGACATAGGATTGGTCTATCCCAGCTCCTTAATACCTATTTTTGTCCCCGTTCCTCTATTATGTCGATTCAATAGATCAGTCATCTGAGGAGTTTGTGAATGATCCTTTCATTGAACTGCTAGTAGTGTATACTTTATTGAACATTGATACTTAGGGTTGACAATACAAAAGCCAATAATAAAGGTGTTATCTGGACCTAACTATATTTACAAAATTATTTATAAAGATCCGACAATTACATGAAAAGAGATTCTGTTGGAGACGAGGAAGTGGAGAAGACAGATGTGATGAGAAGGAGGATGAGTGAAACTCATTTTCAGCAAGTAAGAGAAAGGTCTGGACTTCGCATGCACTCTAAACTTTGTTTAAAAAGCTATGCGATACTATAGCTAGATATGCATAGAGCATATAAGGGGAAAGCAATCCACCAACACAATACATTATTTTAGTTCTTTTTAGAGAATAAAAGGGAAAAAACCAAGGCATAATTAAGATAAGTGAGTTTTTAGCTAAACTATAAAAATATATTTATATTTGAATGAATGTTGATGAGCCATAAATATTGGAGAGTGGGGGTTACAAAATTTAATGATGTGGTTACATTCAATCTCTATTACAATGACTAATAAAAATTACCAAAATAGAATTTTAAATTTAAAGGTGGTAATCAATTTATAACATAAAGATTGATAATGATGTGAACAGATGAACTAATAGTAATAATTAAAATACGAGTTATAATGGCGAGACATGCAATGCAATTAGTATAGTTCATTCTTTTTTTAAATGATATATTGTACACTAATTAATCATCAATCTTGATATAGTTTTTAGATTGGGAACTTTATAATTGAATGTAATCGATCTTAATTAGTACAATTCATATTTATTTGACTTCTTTTTACACTAATTAATCATCAATCACCGATAGAGCCAAATAAAATAAAATCATTCAACTTTAAGATTTTTAATGCATTTAAAGGTTATAAAATTTTTGTTTTCAAAATAATCAATTGAGCTATCAGATGAAGTGTTTTGAGATTTCAGTTTGAATTATTAAAATGCATCACTTCAATATTCAAAAAAGAAATGCTCATTCTATAGATGGAAAAAACCAAGAGCTTAGTTTAAAAAGAGTTTGAAAATTTAAAAAAAATTAATTATCTACTTGATATTTGATATCAATGATCACCTTAAGTCAAGACATTTGCTCTATCGTTGTCAACTAGTCATCATCTAATTAATATTATTCACTCATTATAGTCTATTCATTATCATCCAGTATTAATCATTTGATTATCATTTATTGACTATCATTATCAAATCATTATCTCATAAATGATATTTATTGTCCCCCGCATTATTCATAGATAACATTTATTAGCATTATTAAGTGGAATTTCATACTGACTCATTTTTCTGCATTCTAAATTAAATTTAAAAAAATTAAAATAATAATATTTTTCTGTAATATGAAAATCTTGGGGAGGCACATTGGAGAGAGAGAGAGAGAGAGAGAGAGAGAGAGAGAGAGGGGAGCTGAGAGCGAGTGAGGGATGAATATCTTCAGGTTAGCAGGCGATATGACCCATCTACTAAGCATCCTACTTCTGTTGCACAAGATCCACACCACGAAATCATGCGCAGGTTCATCGATCCTTCACATTCTAGGGTTTCAACTTTTCTATGATTTTTTTTTAGTTTTAGTTCACGAAAAATTGGTTTGCTACCGTATTATTGATTGATGCTTGAGACACATGTTTTTTCTTTCTTAATGATGGCATTTTTTATGTTTAATTTTAATAAAACATATTTATAATCTTACGCATCATATTTGGACTCTTAGGGTTTTGTTGTTCACGTCTGATGCCAATTTTAATGCTTAAGCCTTTATTAATAGAAAAATTGCTAGTTTGAAAAAAGTCATTTTTGTCTGTCTTTATTCTGTTTTGATTATTCATGTTATGTAATTGTTTCAATTTTGGTGAGCAGGAATATCACTGAAGACGCAGGAGCTCTATGTTATCGTGTTCGTGAGCCGTTATATTGATCTATTTAGGACTTACTATTCTATGTACAACTCGTTGATGAAGATAGTTTTTCTTGGAACTTCGATGTGCATTGTTTGGTATATGAGATTGCACAAGGTGGTCAGGCAGACATATAATAAGGATGAGGACAGCTTCAGGCATTATTTTCTTGTTCTGCCATGTTTAGCTTTGGCCCTTTTGGTGCATCACAATTTCACTTTTATTGAGGTAATTTGTTCTGATTTTCAACTATTTGGCTCTCGATGTACTGTATTTTGATCCTTACCCGAAATAGTGCCTATTGTTTTAGTTTCTCCTTAGGATTGCAAATCATGAATATTTCATTCCCTTTTGCTAATAGTCCAAATGGTATGATTGTTTTCTCTTCAAATAGTAGTTTTTATATTTATTGACTTAGCTTTTCTCATGAAAATTAAAATTGTATACTAGGCGACAATCAATATGGAGACATGAAATTTGTATTGGTCAAAACACTTGAAAAGTTAAGCAGCATGGCTACAATTACTATAGTCCGTAAAAGAATTGCTATTTTCTACGGTGCAAATACGCTCCAAATTATAAAGACGAGTAGGGCTGCGATTTTTGCTGGAGACTTGAATAAATTTTTGGCTTTAAACAACTGTGAATCAAGCCAAACAAGCAAGCAACAAGCCAAAATATTTGCTTAGTTTGATATTCAGGTCAATTTTGAGTTGCGTTTGGATTGGATTGAGCCAGCTTGAGATAAACTCAATATAAATAATTACATATTTTAATTTAATTTATACATATGTGCATATATAAGTCTTTTTTTTGAAAAAAATTAATATGGAAAAATAAATGATTTCAAGTCGAGTTAAAATCAGGCTAATTTGAGTTGATCTAGCTCAAAATTGAACCAATTTAATCTATTAGCTAATTTTGAACTAGCTTATACTGTTTTGAGCTACTTTTGAGCTGGGACTAGGCTAGCTTGAAGTTGGAGTGTGCTTGTGTTGGGTGAGAGGCCGACATTTCCATGGTTCACTTTTATGAATGAGAGCCCTACCCATGATGATATGATGATGATGGTCCACATAATAATGAAAACAAAAGTACATGCGTGATAATGAAATAAACCTCGAGAGAAATATTACTTTATGTTTAGAACATGTTGAAGCTTATACACAATAGAGAAGCGCTAAGAAGCTATTAGCAACTTTCCTCACACATGCTAGTTAGATTATGTTGAAGGTAAACTAAAGCTTTTTTCTTACATTTCATATCATCTTGCTTGATATGTTTTGAAGTAAGGATTGAATGAAGGAAAACTATTATAGAATCAATTTCTTGTTGTCTATGGATCCCAATGTTACTTCTTTCAAGCCTTACACTTCCATATTCTGTTTGGAGGCACATTTTCCTTAGCTACTCTCCAATCTAATGGCTTAGCTACCTTGTAGGACTTTTCTTTCATCATTAATTTGCTCTTGAATTGATTTTGAATATTGGTTCCTTTTTCCGGAGAAATGTGTGAATGATTTTATGGATAAAGTACATGGGTTTGGGAAAATTCCTTTGAGAACATACCATTTAACTTAATACTGGCCTATATTCCTATCTCTCATCATTTGTTGGTATCTTTATATACAAATCCTATATTAATAACCATCTTTTATATGATAGACACATATATAATCCCAATAATTATTAGTATTAGCAAATTTTTGGTTCTAAAATGTGCTAAAAGAGCATACTTAATGCTCCACTTGTTAATGAAGTTTTTGAGGAGATTTGTTATTCATAATTTTCTTTTACATTTACAGTGAGATTATTCGAACCTAAGGGGGTGTTTAGCTGCAAGTAGGATTTAAGTTAAATAAGATTTACAAAATTCAGTAAATTTGGATTTATTAAATCTAAATATTATTAAATTCGAAATGTTTTCAATTAAGGTTAAATTTTAAATCCATTTGATGTGTTTGACATAAATCTATTTGAAATATCTTTTTCCTACGCTAAATTCATTAAATTCAACTAATAATCGGATTTAGTAAATCCAAATTTACTAAACAAAACAAACAAAAATTAGATTTAACTTTAAGGGTGGATTTATCTAACCTATTTATTGTATTTGGCTGGATTTACGTTAAAGCTATCTTAAATCCTTTTAAAATTTTTCGTACCAAACACTCCATAAGAATTTTAGAATGTACCAGAGGCAATCCAATCTCTTCTCTTGGTTCGCTCTTTAGAAGATGCTACCTAAAAGTATAACCATATCTTAATCATCCAACACAAGGTCAAGCAAGAAGCACATGTGACTTCCATGGTTATACTTGAGTCGTAATAATTATTTGCAATGGTGGATGACTGAGCTTTAAAGAGAAGAATTCAAATGCAAGTTGTTTATTACGAAACATCATCATTATTAGCTATCTCCCAACTTATGGGTCAAGTTTTCCTTTTTTATCGATTCATGTTGAAAGTCTCATGTATGATAATTTTTTAGTTTATAAACATTTTTGCACAAATTCTAGTTATTTGATCTTTGTCCTACCTTTTTATTTTATCCCTATTTCGGCTACCTTTTTGTTTTCTTTGCTAAACGTGCAACTTATTCAATTTTGTTTGATTGAATTTACAGTAGGTGTGACTCCCATAAGCATGGAAATTATTATGGTTTGAAAGTTGCAATATCGGGAGGTTTGTTTATTGCTATAATTTATCCTCATAATTAATGATATTTTCCCTCCCCCTTATTATATTTTTTTCTCATTTAGCTATATATAGTCAACGCTATTCAATATGTTAGATTTTACAAAGGGATTTTCACTCTAACATGGTGACAGAGCTGCATCAGCTCTTGCCTTATCTACCTCTTTATCCCTCTTCTTTCTTCATCCATTGTTGATCTTACAACCCGCAATTGTAGCGTTCACTTACAGTCTTTCTTGTAGCTGCTATAAAGGTTGCTTCTGATTGCTTGCTCGCTCACTCTTTCTTGCATGCTTGTTTGCTTGCTCATGCACTAGCCCATTGTCTTCCGCTTTTGTTTGCATTGTCCGTCCTCATGCTTGTTGCTCTCAGTTGTGCACTTATTGTGCTTATTCCAGCACTTGTTCATATAGCCATGCTCCTGTGCTCGCGAGTTGACTCGCCAATTTCATCTATGCACCTACATCTGCTTTTTGTAGCCCATCTTTGCTCACCCATTACATTGTCTTGATCTATCTTTAATTTGATACTTCTTGCACTATTCTTTTCCTTTTTCTTTAATAACTCTCTATATAATTCTTTTAGAGACAAAACGTCATACACTTTTGACATAACTATCATACTTGAAGTATCGACTATTTCTTGTGGTCGCAAACCATTCATTTTTGTGTTGGATCTCACTAGAAACTTGATTATATAAAATATCCACCTCTTAAACAAACAAACATCATTGAGTACACCAATTGATAGGGTCTTGGTTGTGTTTTTCTCACATAGTTGCTCAATAGTCTCGAAACCATGGTTGCTTCTAGCTCCATGATCTAATAGATGCTAAGGGATGCATGCTTTATCCATTCCAAAATTCTCAAAATTCTTATTACTTACTTTGTACAAGAGGGGATGTGCGTGTGTGTAACACACATCTCCGAGAGACATTATAAAATAGGAATAAATTAAAAGAGAAAAACAGAGAAAAGTAAACAAACTGCAACATGATTGCCATAGAGAAATAGATCCAATGGTATAAAGCTTTGATTCTAGTGTCTAAAGTTCATTGCTATGATTGGAGTGACAGAATTTCAACAAAAATTATTCGGCTTGTGTCATGAATTGTTGGTGTGGATTTATATAATGGTTTTTTAACATTTATTTATTTATTAATGATTTTAATTAATATATATAAATAATTAAATCCAAACTAAATTTGTGAGCTTTTTAGTATCTATTTTTAATGTCACCTATACCTAGGTGTATATGGTAAGTTTGAGATGTAAACAAAGTACAAATTAAGTTGATTAATCCATATGGGAATCATTTCTGTTAAATTAATTAATTATTTTGATAAAAGAATATATTAAATTATAAGTTTTACATGTAATACATTTAGCTCTAAGTCTCTAACTAAAACATTTAAGCTTCTCCCTATGGATTTGTCGGTTAGAATTTGGTCGGTTGCTTTGACAATATATTCAATTTAATATATATGTAATTTTTTTTATTAAAAAAAAATAGTATTGTAATATTGAAAAATGTGACTTAAATGGATACATGTAGTAGTTTAGATGGTTGAGCATGATACCATAAATAATACACTATTCCGAGGGATAAATATATTGCTTATTAGTAGTCTCAACCATTTAAACTAAATAGTTTATGACATCCGATTGGTCTGCGAAACTTTTTTTTGTGTGACCGATATATTACCGGGTTTCAAGTTCTCTATAAGGGCAAACCTCTTGTTAATTACATTCTAAATGACCAAAGTCACTTAAGAAAACTCTCGATGATGTTCAAAGGTCTTTATCGTAAAAAATTCAATGTTTATGTTTTCAAGGCTGAACATTAAAAATTATGTAGGAAATGACCAAATAGGAACAATTATTTTGGAGTCCAAAGGAGCGAGAAGTATGAGATGTCACATATCTTGATGAGAACCTCGGTGAATTCTCAAACTATTCTACTGTTTCGCTTTAAATCTTTGAAAATAATATTATTTGATATTTCATTCCTGTCAATTTTATTATTTACAGCTTATACTTGCATGATACTCAAATCATGCAATGAGACTACAAAGATAGGAGGATTTATATCGTACCGAACGATAATCTCAGAGCCTAAAAAAAGTTAGGACTTATGCTGCACAACATAGTGGTGCAGAAGCCTAAAGATAGTGCGAGGATTTACGTCGTGCTAGACGAACTATCTTGGAATCCTATGAGTTATGTTATTTTAAACTAAGTTTAGTTGAAGTAGATCTTGTTTCATGTTGGGTCTTGATTCGTTGGTGGAAGTCCTTTGTCGTTCACCAAATTCATGTGTCAGTTCACTTGCATCCTTGCTCAGAAGCTTGCTCCGTATCATATCGCAGCGATTATGAGTTTAAAGTTTATGTGAACATGCAAATTGTTTGGTCAGTGGCCTGCCGCGATGTATCTTTTAACCGATGTCCCACTATTCTCTACCATAGGGGCTTTGCAAGTTTTTTAAGTAAATAATGCAGAAGTAAAAGAATAGTAAAAACACAGTAAAAAGTGCAGTAAAAAAAGTGTTGTGAAAAGCCAATAAAATG
Organism: Phalaenopsis equestris; assembly: GCF_001263595.1. Taxonomy (NCBI): domain Eukaryota; kingdom Viridiplantae; phylum Streptophyta; class Magnoliopsida; order Asparagales; family Orchidaceae; genus Phalaenopsis; species Phalaenopsis equestris. Next base: position 3,527,195 of record NW_018164549.1, on the reverse strand, counting down.
CAGTAAATATAAAATAAAATTGCATACCTGGAATCCTGCTGTTGATTCAAGGTTAGCATTATAAACATAACATGATAATGTACATGACATTAAAAAAAGCACGAGGAAAAGCATAAGCATGTCAAACAAATTAGATATTGCATATAGAAGATTGAAGCTCAGTGTAAGATTTTTAGTAATGGGGGATCTTAGAATCAAAACCAGTAGCCCTGATAATTTTTCCCGAAGGACTCCGTAGGCAACCATTCGCATCATGTATGTGAGACCTAACATAGGGTAAAAAACTGCTAACCAGACAAGCATAGGAGGACAATCCTCAATTCGGTCTATGTGACTGACACATGAATTTGTCAAAATTGATACTTTTAAAAGTAACTTTTAATTTATCATACAAAATAGTTTGAGTTTGTAAGCATTTTCGCATACAAAATATATGTTTCATTCAAAATGTGCATTTTGATATTATATGTGTATTTTGAAAATTGAACATTCATGAGTCCATCACACTGACGGGTCAGAACTGCCGACTACCCATGAGAGCAAAGGATTTTTTTTTACTAAATGTTAGGGAACAGTAATGTCAATCCTTGACCCTTGGGTCAGGATATGTGATACTCCTCATATACGTAGATGCTTTTTCATCATTGCTCTTACCACCAAGATCGTCAACTTATACCGGCCCGATGATCCATATGTGGCCATATTGAAAATATCCCCAATTACTGTAAGGGTTTGAGTGTAATGTTCAAGCTCATACCCCTAAGCATTGGGTATTATTGTAGGTTAAGTAGAGACGGGATAATTCTCATTTGTATGTTTTAAGTTGAAGGGTGCTAAATCATATCTTGGTATGTCCTTATGTTTGAAGGATGATTTTCTTCAAAAAGTTTAGGTAAGCCCAATTGTCCTCTATAATGTCCAAAATCTTGTAAAAGAGCTCGGGGAGTGACCCTAAATAACTTTAGAATATCCTGGACCATTTCAAGTTCATTTGGTCTTACTATATTGTTGAATTGATCAACCCTCTGACATTAGGAATCAATTGTGTTTTAATTGTGCTCAATGTGATTTTGATGTCTTAAGTAGACCATGAGTAAGGCAAGTGGTCAATCTTTAATGTCATGATTAAGAATTATGTAAATAGGCCCCCTAGGGGTATGTTTGGTTATTAAGATATTCTACATTTCTTCTTTTGATTGGACTTGAGCTTGTAGTGTTTTAAGATGTTTATGATTTTTTGTGTTTTGTTATCTAATCCCTTTTATATGATGTTAGATCAAACTCAATTTACTACAAACTCTGAAGGCTTGAGGGTAAATTTGTGATTTTTAAAAAGGTTTTATGAAATGTGTTTAATCCTTATTGAAAGATTGAATCATGTTTATCCATTGATTGAATGTACATATCAGTGAATTATTGGTCTCCTAACTTATACCCATCACACTTTGGATCATCCAAAGTCATCTTCCTTTCAAATATATAACAATTCAAGTAATTACAATTTGTCCTTTTATAGAAAATATTGTGAATGAGTTTCTACCCTTTTACCATTTTATTTCAATCGTCTCAGTAGGTTAGTTATCATAAATGTTACCCATTCTCCCTCTGATTTATCCTAAAAATTAATTAAAGTGCAAAATTCCAAAATTATAATTTTGCCCCTAGGGTTGCTAACCCCATAATCTTTTAATTTTAGTTCAAGTGACCATATAGTCTTGCTGTGATCTTACTCATGAGTTATTTAACACACAAGAGAAGAAATTATATTTTCCGACATTTATTTATTTATTTGTATTTATTTAAACTCATAATTATAGATTTCAAATGATAATTAATTTAAATACCCAAAATTTGTTCTCTGCCTTTGAAAATTTTTTATAGTGTTGCTTAAGGTCAGAGAAGGAATTATAGAAATGTTTGTATTTTTTTTGTAATATAATTTAATTTTTAATATAATTTAATTTTTTACACACAAGAGCACAAGAATATTTTTTATTTTATTTTTCTGAATTTTCTACACCAAAATATGATTTTTCTAAGTCATATTTAATTTTCTGCGATTAAATATATAAAAAATTCATATTTTGTTCACTTAACCCCGTTAGCCGCCACCTCAACTTCGATAGCTCCAAATGCTGCGCGGCGTGCTTCGATTGGTTGCCTTGCCCATGTGGCCCGCATCTTCAGCCCGCTGTTTGGGGCCCTTGTACTGCTCCGATCCATCGTGAAACACGATCCGAGCCGTCCATTTCAAATATAAGGAAATGGACGATATCGGGTCATTTTCCCCAAAGGGTTATAACCCGATAACCGTCCATGTTCTAGGGTCAAAATCTCGTGCGATATTTGATTAAATCAAGTGCAGTTTGTTCCTACACCTTCATCTAAATGCGAAGAACACATCCATACGGCTAATTTATCATTACATGTAAATTTTCTTCACAAAGATCTAAACCAAGGAGAAAATGGAGTTTTTTGAGTCAATACCTTTGTCCAAGAGGTGAGATCTCGATTGGATGGTTGCAAAAGCTTCACTCGAGTCTTGGGAACTTGCTACAAGCGCTGGATTTCTCCGAGAACGGATCCGATTATGAATTCAACCAAAAGTGGCTTAGATTTGGTCTAGGGCTATGTTGAGATGCTTTTGGAATAGTTAGATTTGTGTTTTGGTGGAGTTTGTAAAATGGCCGAAAAAGGCTCTGAATTTGCGTGGGGAAATTAAGGTTTCTGAGTGGATGGAGGTGGCCAAGGAGGCTGGGAATGAGTTTCTCATGATTGCAAGAAGGTTTGGAGAGATTTTGGCAGGGCTTCACCAAGGCTTGGGTGATTGTCCCTTTTAAACGTCAAATGTATCCAATTTATGGGCTCGACCGAAGGGGAGGAGGTAGGGACTGTTCTACCAAGCAAAGATCTTTGGGAACGAGAGGATCATTTGTCCCTCAAATGTCCCGGAGAAACACGTTCGAGGGGTGTTTCTTTCACCAAAATGGGAGGTTGGTCGTCTCGATGTTTTGAGTAGAGGAGGGCTTCGGAAAGGGGAGATTTTTGGCAGAGGGTGGAGAGGGCGAAGTCAAATTGTATTGTGTCGTGTGCATGTGAGTTAAATTAAGAGGGGAAATGACTTTAGGAGGTTCGCTTTAGGTGTTATTGGTCATTGTATTTCGGGGCTTATTTTAGTGTTTTTGCTGATTAATTGAAGGTGGGTGTACCTCACACGAAATCGTGAAAAACAGGCATTATCCAGCGGTTTACCATGGCAGCGAAGTGAACAGTGTTATTTGTGCTAGTATTTTTGTTGTATTGTGGGATTACTACGGTTCCGTGGCAAGCAATGTTATTAGTGGACCCATTTCGGTTGTATTTTTGTGTTAGCAGGCGTTTTACGACAGTGGTGTTATTTGAGGTGTCACTGCTTTGGTATTGCAGTAGTATTGGTGAAAAAAATGCGGAAATGGTGTTATTTGGTGTTACCGCGGTAGCATGCGGGTGTATTACGTGCGGGGCGGGAGTTTGGTGGTATTTGCGGGGGTATTTACTTGTTTTGCGTGGCAACTCAGTTGTATTATGGGGTTTATGGGAGTTTCACGGTAGTCTTGTTGCGTATTGAGTGGCGAGGCGGTAGTTTTGCGGAGTTATTGAGAGTTTTGCGGTTGTATTGTGGTATTATTTGCATTTTTGCAGTTGTATTATGGTAATATCGGAATTATTGTGGTGTTATTGCGGGATTTTGGCTGTAAGAATGTGGTAGTGTTGCAGGATTTTGGCTATGGTGTTATTGGCCCGGGTTTAGCCCAAATCGAACCCAAACTCGACTGAAACCCATTTCCCATTTCAATTTAACTCACATTCACACGACACAGGACAATTGGTGATTTGTTGAACTTTCAGGGATTGTCAATTTGGCAAAATTGGATTGAAGCTTGGAATTTGGTGAATTTGGATTAGATTTTGGATTTTGGTGGGTTTAATGTGAATTTGAGTTTGCACTTGGGCAATCTTGGTGGAGATTAGGATAATTTAGTAGTTTTGGTGAAATTGGGGGTAATTTTGCAAATTTTGGAGAATTTTGGGTAATTTTGGTGGGATCAATTTGGTGACTTTGGTGGAGATGAGGTCAATTTGATAATTTTGGGTAATTATGATGGAAAATTGATGTAGAATTGATGTATCTTTGAATTTGGGACTCATGTTGTTTGGATTTGAAGTTGGATTCACAATTTTGCAAGGTTAAGTTTGATCTTGTTGAGAAATTTGGGATATGTTTAGGGTTTTAAAAGGGGTAGTGTCAGGAATGAAATGTGAACAAGGCCACCCTAGGGCAATGGTCCTATGAGAATTCTCTTTGAGTTCCCTCATGGTGGTCTCAACCTCCCAAGTGCTGGAGGTCAAAAAATCACCCATGTTTGACTCCGAAAAAAGCTAGGAAGTGGTTTGAATTTCTAAATGAGTTGGGTCACATCACTAAGGTTCTAACTAAGATAGCAAAGGGAAAGTCTTATGTCTAGATCCTAACTCCTAAGAGGAAAACTAGCCTCACCAAAACTGAGGTCAAGAGGATTGCATTTAGTCCTAATCTAAAGAGCTGTATTATGGTTGTTTAAATGAGAAGACATAGCCAAGTAGCATGAACAATTCAAGAAGCATGTGCTGTGTAAGCTTGGATTGGTAGGTGGGTGAGAATTTTAGCTTTGTGTAAGACATATAAATTTTTTTTTTTTAATTTATGAATTTACTCGGATTATTTTTTTTGTCGAGATACATTTGATCACCATTTATGTATAGCTTAAATCAATCAGTCCTATTGAAGCTGGGTACAATTAAGCTTACTATGAGCTCAAATTCAGGTTGAATAACAATAAATTTAAATGGATTGTGTTTGAACAATATCTAAGAAGCTTGAATCGAGCTCGAACCGAGCTTGAACATATTTTTAGTAAACGAGCTTGGGCTTGAACAAACACTTACTCGGCTCTTTTGCAGCCATAGGGACTTTATAAAAGATAAATTTGAAAGTGGCCTAATGTGTACTCATTATGCGCCCACAAAAATCAAATAAACAACATATTCACCAAATAACTCTATAGCCCACATTTAAAAATATCGTAGACAAACTTGGAAGGGTAAACCTCTACCATCTAGTTTGAGGCGGAGAGTTGGAATTTGACTACTGCAATCATAACAAAAAATTTAAGGCCACAAATCAAGGCTTTGTACTGTTGGATTTGTCTTTCTATGACTCTCCGATTGCATTCAGTGTGCTTTCCTATAGAATCACACACCCCTAATATTATTTTTTCCTTCTTTTTTGATTTATTCCTATTTTGTAATGCCACTTGGAGATGCGCGCGTGCGCACACACACATACCTCCCTTATTGTACAAAGAAAATAATAAGATTCTTGAGAGCTTCTTTTGTTGTTTTATTTTCTATAAATTTGCTACGATAAATTGATTTTTGTTGACCCCTCTTCCAACAATTTCATTTTATTAGGGAGCCATACATGAAATTTAGGATTTTTCATTTATCTTTAATTTTCTTGTTCAATCTGCATAAATCAATGATATACTGATATTTTATTATTCCTGACAAAATTAGAATTTCCAACAAGCTAACTTCTCTTGGATATTGCTTCAAGCATTAACGTCATAACTTTTCATCAGAGATTTCCTTGGGGATTCACTGCTAGTGTGCTTATAAAATTTTTTCTGCTTTCCTATGGAAACACTATTATTATGAATGGGTGGGTGCCAACTAAAATCTTTAGCTTCAAACTTTCTGACTTTCTTGTTAGGATATTTGTGTAAGGTTATAATTGTAATGCACATCTCTGATGCAGTTGTGTTTCCCATAGATGAGTAAGGGAAATATTTATTCAGCACTGCATTGAATTAGCAATCTCATTTATTGAAATGTTAAGCTCAAAGGCACTGGATGTTTCTTAATCATAGCACTTTTCGTTATTATAGAGTTTTCTGCCTTTTTTATAATTTATTGTTTAGTTTATTTTGATTATCATTAAGAAACACTATTCACGTGGCAGATATTATGGACGTTCTCTCTTTATCTCGAGTCTGTTGCAATTCTGCCTCAGCTGGTATTGTTGCAAAAGTCTAGCAACATAGACAACCTGACGGGGACCTATGTATTCCTTCTTGGGTAAGTTATCACAAGCACTTAATCTTTTTATGATCTTTTTTTTCTTGAAATGATTTGCCATTATGTAACATTGATTTATATGATCAGCATACAACTGATTTCTCTTGCAACGAGGTAATCATTATTATTTTTATTATCATTTATCATATATGTGACAGTGTTGAGAGTATTAGGATTGTTAATTAAGAAATGAAAAGAGTCACGGATTCTTGTGCAAAATAAGCTAAAACATATGTTACGGATTCATTTGCTTAGTAGATTAACCACATATTCATAGGCTTAATATGGAAAGTGCAGTGCCATGATTCCATGCACTTAGCATGGAAAAAGGGAATGCTATAGATTCATGTGCTCAACATGAAAAGGGGAGTGTTATGATTGCTCCCTCCTCCTATCAACCAACATATGAAGTTTTGGATGACAACTTTGATTTTTAAATTCTTTGTAATTAATAGTTACATGTATTTTTCCGGTAATTTTGAATATAATACTTATTTGGGTAATGAACAAAAGCAAGTTTTGTAGCCATCTTTTTTCTGTGGTATCAGAACGGGGTTTAGGTCATCTTTTCAACCTTTATTTTTGCCTCTTTCTTTCTTCTACTCCATCATGTCTGATTTTTCGGGCATTTCTTTCAAAGAGTTAACCATCATTAATGGTGAAAATCAAACAAGAGGAAGTTCAGTAGCTGCAAAAATTATATTGTTTGAATAAAAGAAATTATATGAGTTGTGAATGCTTTTCTAAAATGGAGAAAAATCTATTATTTTATTGATCCTCCTCTGGATTTGAAGGAATCAAAGTTTGCACTTTGAGGTAAAACACATACCATGATCAGCCATGATTGTGTAAGACCATAATGCTTGAAATTAGTGGGCCATACATGTTTGTAACAACCTTTAAAAGGCATTTGGAAAGCTGTCAAGCAGACTCTAAAAAACTAAATATATGACTCTCATCTATTAGGTCTAGATGAAGCTCTCATCAACCAAGCAAGGTAATCTCTCTGTCATTGTATATTTTAGTATTTTAGCTAAAGCTAGATTACCACCAAAAACTTAAGATGAAGTACAGTGATGTTGCTATTTTTTTCAAATATTTCACTGAATGAGAAATGGTGTTTGAGTTTATTGCAAGGCTTAATGTTGAATTCAGCTAAGGTTCACATTCAAAGCTTAAGCAGAGAGGGCCTGTCATCATTCCTGAATGAGGCATTCTCACATATATGAATTGAAGAAAGATGAATGATAGTAACATTTCCAAATCCAATATCGGTCATGATAACCACAATACTCCAAGGTGAAGAACTTCTTGTAAGCGAAGCTTCCTAAAAGGATGGATAAACACCTTTCTTTAAAATCAATCCGTGATTCAATTGTTGCAAGAAAAATTGGTATATTATAGAGAAATGTTGGAATCTCCACAAATGCTCTAAGCTTGTAGTGGAAACGAAGAAGGTCAATTAAAAAGGCAGCTTATTTGATTGAATTAGAAGGGCTCAACTTAGAAGAAATTGAGAAATTAAGTAACTTTCATATTTTTTTAAAATATTCTTTTTAACCATACTCTCTACCTTAAAGTGATATAGATTTCAACTTTTGTATTTTTAGTGTGCTAAGTAGTTCCCCTAAGCTTAAGTAATAGATTTTGAAGCCATCGATTACTCGGCACTTTTGCGAATATTTTTCAAACTTATGGGCCAACCTTTTCTTAACAATGAAATAAAATTTGTCCATAGCCTCCGGACCCCAATTGTAGGTCAATGAAATATTCCTATTTCTTCTATATTTTACTCTCAATAATATGTTATATGCTAGTAATAATTTTTTTTATTCATAAACTCATTAAAGGTCACAACTATAATGTGACATATTTTACTAATTATTATTTACTTCAAGTTCTCACCGTAGGGTAGATGATTGAGCAAGGTGGATAAAAGGATGTAGTACTATTTGAAAATAATAGCCATTTATTTTTCTCATTTGTATCTATTTTAAATAATGAAACAATTTAGGATCATCATTTTAGATTTGGAGATTCTTCATTTAAAGTTCTATAATGTATATTTTCTTTCTTTTTTCCATAAATGTTTATATTAAAGATCTTTATTATTAGACTTGTGAAATTGTTAAATATCATAGAGTTTTTTTTGAAAGAGGGTGTAGATCATCTATTAATTTTATGATAATTTACTATGATATTTAGAAACATTTCGAAACTCTTAATTTTTCTTGAGTTGAAAGATTTGTTTGAATTGATTGATGATTGCATTCAAATGTTATGAGTCATCTTATCAAACAAAAAAATGTTCTATTATATTTTTTCAATATTTATCTCTGGTAAAATGTTAATTTTGTGTCATTGTTAAAAAAAAAAAGGACTAATAATGCTCGAGTTTACTTTAATTAAACTATATTTTTTCGTCAATGAAGAAAGTATTATTGACCAATCCTTTTGCCCTGACATCCATAATAAATTGGACGGCAAAAAGAAAAAAATAAGCGCCTCCTAAAATTTATCAGGAATTTTATTTTTTAAAATCAAATTTCTAGAAATTTTTGGGGAGCCATTCTAACCTTCATATATCTTAATAATGAAATGCCCCTTACCAATGATTAATTTCAAAATTGTCATAAATTATCTTACTGAATTATTTTTTCATAAACAATTTTTTTCTCAAAACTTCCTTTAAAACTTTTTGGTTGTTATATTTAATTCCATGAATAATACAAGGATTAACTTGATTCTAGGGAACAAAAGTGTGTTTTTGTAAGATGTTCATCAACTAAAAAGGGATATAAATATTGTCTTTCGATGTTTAATGATAAATAAAAATTCTTCGCTTAAAACTCGTCTCTTTTGAAGGAGAGCAACTAAATGGTAAAAAAGATTTGATGAACTTAATATTTTCTCGCTTGACATCCCAGCTACAAAAATTGCAAGGACAACACATTCCTCTTATCACTGAATCTATTCCGATTAATACAAGAAAAGACGAAGCTCATCTAAAGTCTTCAGCAAGCTCAAGTTTCAAAATTGTTCTCATATAGCTTCTGTAACAACAGTAAACCTATCATCACACATTCATCACTGTATCCCATAACCTAATATAGATCATGCCAAAAATTTTCTCCTACACATAAAGCGTTCCGTATAAATATTACGTGCAATATCATTAAAATACACGAAATCCTGTTTTAGGCATTGAAAACAACAATTAAAAGGACGCCATGAGTGAATATGTTAATGCCCTGGAAAAAATACACTTGGGAGATTGTTGAGGTATCAAAAAATAAACTAATTGTATGCTATGAGTTTTCTCAATAAAATCTAAAGCAGATGCAAGCCTGGAATTGTGTAAAGTAAGATATTAGCAATTGATTATATTCAATCCTATAGTGAACAACCAATGAACTTTTACTGTTGTTACTAAAATGAATATAATATGCATCCTATTTTCTCTGGCAGATTAGTTAGATGGTCCATGCATTAATATGCTACGGCAAAATGCATTTTTTACGTGAAGATATTGAATAATTTTATATGATTTTTCCATTCGAATTTAATAGCTATTTCACCGAAAGTAATCTGTGTAGATTTGAGAAGGTACTTTATTGACTTCGAGTAATACCCAAAAGTGTAATTTCAAAGATTTTCAAAAGGAATGTGTGAAATGAGATATAAACAATGCCATGAATATCATGCTTTCTTCATAAAATGCTTCACTGACAAAAAAAAAAAAAAAATCTCATGTATGTTGATATTATTATTACAGACGATAATAATAAAATGAATTACTTGGCAAAAAACACATCACATTATTTGAATTAAAGAACTTGACATGCTCAAATACTTTGTGGGTATATAAGTTGTATGGTAAGGAAGTGTTAGTTTTATCTCTCAACAAATTATGATTTGGAGCTTTTTAGATAAATAAAAATGATTGATCTCAAGTCTTTTGGAATTCCAACAAATCATATCATAAATTCAACACTGATGAAGAAGGAATGTAAGTTGATAATGCATAATTTTTCTCCATTATGTCCCATTGAGTGTCATATTTTCATTTAATTCTAATAAATTAACATCATTTTTTATACAACAGGCCTAAGTCTTTTTAGGTCTACCTCTAGCTTTTTTTAACGTAGGTCAAATCTAAAACATCTGCTCTCCTAACCGAATCATTAGATGATCGACATTTAATTTGACCAAATCATCTAAGATGACTCTCTTTAATCTTGTCTACTACTGGAGCTACGTCAATCCCTTCACAGATATATTCGTTTCACATTTTTTTTCTAAGTTTCAAGCCACTCATCCACCTAAGCATTCTCATCTAAGCAACACTACTTAGTTTTATGCTCTCTTTTATAGGCTAACATTCTGTGCCATAACGTATTGCATGTCTCACCACCATCTTATAAAAGTTTTCTCAAGTCTAAGCAATACTTTTCTATCACACTAGAGACTCAATGCATTCCTCCACTTCAACCATTCAACTTGAATTCTACCAATAACATCCTCATATACATCACTCGCTTGGAACAATAGACCCGAGATATCTAAATTGTTTACTACTTTTAATGATTTGATCACCCACTATTACAACTATGCCACTAGATCTACTACTACTGAAATTACGTTTAATGTATTCAGTTTTAGATCTACTTAAACGAAAACATTTGGACTCTAATGTACACCTTCATAATTTAATTTTTTTCTGAACTCTTTCTCTAGTCTTATCCACAAGAAGGATATCATCAACGAAAAAACATACACCATGGTACATCTTCCTGTAAATGTCTACTAAGAGCATCCATGAGTAAAGCAAAAAGATATGGGCTTAAAGCCGATCCTGGTGTAATCCAACTGAAACTGGAAACTACTTGGTCAATCCTCCTCCTGTTCAAACACAAGTAACGACTCTAGTATACATATCTTTAACGACTTAAATATAAGTCATATCAACACTTTTCTTTTATAGAACTCTCCAAAGAACTTTTCTTGGAACATTATCGTAAGCTTTATTTAAATCAATAAAAGCCTTATGTAGATACGCTTTACTCTCTCTCTATAATTCTCCATCAAACCAATAATTGTATATCTTCCATAATAAACTTGCTGAACATAAATCCAAACTGATTATAAAAAATCTTTGTATCACGTCTTATCCTATGTTCAATTACTCTCTAATAGATGACACATTAATTTAATTCCTCTATAATTTCCACTCTAGTGCATCTCATTTACTCTTAAAATGGGACCAAAATACTCCTCATTTATCTTTTTAGTATTTAAAATAATATTAAAAGATTTAGTAAGCCAAGAAGATCCCAAATCTCCTAAATATTTATACTCTTATATTGGGATACCATTAGGTTCTACTGATTTTTCACATTTGATTTTATTTAAAACCTCATTAACTTCCTTTCACTAATACGACGGTGAAAATAAAAAGTTTTATTATTATTAATGATATTAAGATCACTAAAGTTGATCGTATTTTCAAACACTTCCTCCTTTGTTGAATATCTTTCTCTACAAATATACTTTTTGATTTTCTTTTTTAATACACTTGTATTAAAGTTTTTACTCTTTTTTCTCTTTGCTTGGCTAGTTTATACATATGTCTTTCATCATATTTAACATTTAATCTATTATAAAAATCACAAATTATTCTCTTAGACTTTCTATGGGTCATCTTATATTTTTTCCAGTTATCTCAGATTTTACATTAAAATCAATTTTTATGACAAAACTTCTTTTATTGTATTTTTTTCTCACACATGTTGATTCCACCAGTAACTATTTTTATTTATAACTTTTCTTTTTGATTCTTCAAGTACATTTTTTGACACTTGTTTAATAACATTTGTTACTTTATCCCATATCAAATTAGTTTCTTCATGAACATCTCAAATCTTGAAATTTTGAAGTTTACTTATAAAAATAATTTTATTTGACTTTTAGGTGCTCCTATTTAATTCTATGATAATGTTTCATTGTATTTTTTATCTTTCAACTTTTTATCTTAAAATTCAGAATGTTGAGTACTTAAATTTTTATTTGGAATGATCTTACAATCCTTCCATTTTTTACGGTTTTTTTTTCTCATATGAAAATAATCAATTTGTGCTTTATTAGATCAATTCTTATAAGTAATAATATGTTTATCTCTTTTCTTAAATAAAATATTAGCAATAACAAAATCATAAGCTAAAGCAAAGTTTAATATGATTCTACCTTTTTCATTAATTACTTCGAAACCGTAGCCACTATGAATATTTCTAAAATCTTCTTTCACTCTACCGATATGTCCATTTAAATTTCTTCCAATAAAAATTCTTTTTTCAAGTGGTATCATTTGTAGGTCATTCTATTAATTTTTTTTTGAACCTGTATCTAAACCTACTTGAGAAGGATTTAACATTTGTAACATTAATAATCTTAGTATTAACAATAATTTTTATGTCTATAGTTCTAACTTCAATTCTATTAATTTTAATAATTTTCTCTTTCAAACCCTTATCTATAATTACACCAACACCATTTTTTGTGCGACTCCTGTATGAATACCAAAGTTTAAAACTTAAGCTATTAATCCATTTTATTGCATAATATCAAAGTTAAAATATTAAAAAAAAAGAGGAAAAAAGAAAAAAAAGTTATAAGTTAATTGAATCTATGTCACCCATCCTGACATCACTTTTATTGTAAGTCTCATAAGTCAGGGCTATGAATAAATTGAACCAAACTCGAGATACCTTTGGCTTGATTAATTAATCAAGTTTTAGCTTGAGCTTAAGTTTAATTGTATGATTTCTAGTTGACTCTTGAGCTGACTCATTCATTATAAAGAAATTTGATGCAAATAATTATTGTACAAAAATAATAAAAAAATGAAAATTAGAGGAGAAGTATTAGAAAATCACTTGATATACATAATTAAGTAAAAAAATTTTAAAAATTTTTAACAAGCTTACACTTGAAATTTTGTATTCTAATATACTTTAGGTATATTATATGGTTATATTTTTTAAAAGAGCCGACTAATGAGCTAATGGGTCGACTTGGGTATAGCTCAAGTTTGGCTTGTTATCACATTGAGCTCGACTTTTGAGCCATTTATTGAGTTGAGCCTGAACCAAATCACGAGTTGACTTGACACAGTTACACTCGTATTCATAAGTTAATTTATGCAGAAATTAAAGGAATCTCAACTTTAAGTTGCTCATAGAGTTCTCATGAATCTATGATCAAAGCTTGAAAAGTTAATTCTGTATGGTAAATATGAATTCCTACAATTTGAAGATTTACCAATGTATACTATGCGGGATAATCAATAGATAGGAGACCCACTTTAGGATATTGCATGCTACTGAAAATAAATTGATAGCATGTTGTCTCAAGCTCAAGTGCTCTAAATTAAGAGCAATTGCTCAAGATATCTATGAACTTTTATGATTTACAATAATAACATATTATTTAAAAATTAAATAAAAATGACCTATGAGATGATACTGTGACAATAAGTTTGCAATCAACATTTCATAAATATGACACTAGAAAATGGGTTAATTTGCACTTCATATGTCCTAATGGGAGGTCAATGTTTGTATGTGCTTAACGTCATTGATTCATTTGTTTAACATGAAAAGAGAAGTACCACAGATTGCATTTTCCCACTGCTCAAGATAGATGTTTTGGACTGTAGTTTTAATTTTAAATTTTTTATTTTGTTTTTATTAGTTTTTACTTATATTGTAGGTAATGTTGCATATAATGCTCATTGGGGAAATGAGCAAATCAAGCTTTCTAGCTTCTGTTTTTAAAAAGTAATATGAATTCACAAATTATATTATTCATCATATTTACTCAATAATGTAAAATTGGAATAAACTTAGGAGTTCTTAAACTTTTAATTGCAAGCTTGACAAAGCAGCAAATAGGTGCTGAGTTCATATTCACATACATAAATTTATTTTCTTGTTTACATTAAAAAAATAGGTTACAATCTAGACATTAATATGATAATATATAACATATTATTTCAACCTAAACTTCAAAACAAAACCTATGAATGCTTGTATGGTTTAAAAAAGATAATCAAATTAAATATTGTTGTTTTTGGCATTAAGTTAGATATTACTGAGTGATCCTAAATGCTTTAAGCTGTCTAATAGCTTCAAATGTATAGTCATGCTACATAAAAATATGTAGTTTTTTTTTTTTTTGAACCCACATGCTTAAGCATTTCTAACTGACTATGTTATAAATCAGATTTTATTTCACCATTTTGATAATTTTATGATGCATTGAATTAATTTCCAAAGATGCCTGAACCGAATGTCATAGCCCAAAATACAAATCTGACCACTACATAAATACATTTTTTTACATGATTTCTTGCATGTGTTTTTTAATTTCACTCGTATATATTACATTGCAATTAAATTTTATTTTCCCTGCTATTTGTTATATAAATGCTCTTAAAAATTATGAGAATTGTTAACTTTTTAGGTAACGTCACTATCATTGTCTAGTTTCAGGCACTTGGGTTTGCTTGGAGTATAGCTTATTCATTGCTGTGCGTTTTAGACTATTGCCATACAATTGTTAGGCTATTTCTTTCTCGCTGTTTATTATAAATTGATTTGGTAAGACTTAGCTTTTCACAATGAAATCTATTAATGTGATAGTTATAAGAAAACTGCCATCAAACTTTTTCAATGGAAAAAAAATGATGATACCCATAACAGCTTTCGAAATTGTTGCTTTCTACTTATTAACTTTATGCTTCTTTAAAAACTGTTGCAACTGTGCTAAACAGACCCCAGTAAGTTTGTACAAACTATATTCCTATTTTATTTTCCAATTAAAAACAATTTCTTTGCAGATGCACAGTGCAATTGTCTATTCGCATAAATTTATAATGCCCAATTATTGCAACCTTTTTTAGCATCTTTGTTGAAGTAATCGTTTGGGTTGGCTTTTTCACAGCTCTGTTTTCTATACATCCATTATAGTATGTTTCACTATCACTTATTGTTTTTAATAAATTTTTCTTGTTGAGAAACAATATCTTATAATTAAATATATTTTAAGTGACACCATTAAATTCTTCTTTTAGGGCATGTTTTAGTTCTCAAGCAGTTCTGAATATCCATCAATCAATGAAATCAAAGTTCCATTTATCCATTTGCTGTTATAACCATTTACTTCAATGAATTCTTTCTTATGCTTCCGTTTTCTATTATATTCCTTTAGCTGACATATCTTTAAATATTTCTGTTTCATGTTATATGCTTTCAGTCTTGTATACAGGAATGTAAGGAAATTTACTGTTTCTCTTTGCAGGGCGTACAGGGGACTATATCTTCTCAACTGGGTTTATCGGTTCTTCACAGAGAACCATAGAGTTCGTTGGATACGTAAGCTTCCTTTTTTATGATTCATACAATGTTTCCCATTCAAATAAAACTTTAGGGGTCATTTGGGGTTACTTTTATTTTTATTTTTTAGTTTTAATTTGTTTTTGTTTTGATGTTAAATAAAATATTTTTAGGTTTATAAAAAGCATATTTTATTTTTTATGTGGGTGGTGACTGCCGACACCTCTGACAGGACGATGGCAATGGTGATGTTTGTCATGGGCGGCTGGCAGTGATGAAGGCGGCGGCCATAAGGGCTTGTAATGATTAGTTTTTTTTCAAGAACATTTAAAAAAAATGCTATTTGAATATTTTCTAGCAGCTTAATTTGTTTTAAAAAAAATAAAAACTGCTAAAAAAACATATTAAGGGGTATTTTTGGATCACTTTTTGTTTTTTTTTTGTATTTTTTTTTATTTTATTTTTTATGTTTTGATTTGAAACAAAACATGATTAATCAGTTAAAAATACTGTTATTTTTTAAGACACTCAAAACATCTAAAAGTTATTTTGAGTATTTTTAAGAAACATTATTTTATCTTTAAAAACAAAAAATAACAGGTAAAATACACTAAATAAATTTATTCCATAGAGCAAATGAAAAAAAAAAATCCCAAATAAACCATAACCTTTTTCTTTTAGTCAATTATAATAAATGAAATGTCACCACTGCAAAACTGACCTCGTTTAAATACGCGGCTTGTGCTTGTATATACTCGTACCAAGAGCACTATATGTCGAGAAAGGATTTATGAATTGCATTTGAATTTTTTTTTAGCTCATGCATATTCATATGTGCTAGGCTTTGTACTCCAAACTTGTAATTAGGGACAAAACACTAAATCACTAGTCTATGCACAAATTACATGTGAGATTTGAGATACTACTTGTGCAATAAACAGATCATCTAATGATTATAAAGTAAACAAAACTTGATGTTTGTCTTGCAGCCTGGTTATCCGGCCTTATTCAAACAGTCATCTACACTGATTTCTTCTATTATTACATAAAGAGGTACACAATACCCTAACTATCATATTCATATTTTTCTCATATAATCTTTAGAGGATAATAATATTCTTTTTTCCATGCCTTGCTAGTTGGAAAAACCGTGAAAAGTTGAAGCTTCCAGCTTGAGGATGGCAGCATCAATATGTCTCATTTAAGGGAGATTTAGATGCTTTTTGGCTGACATAAGTGAAGTTCTTACTTTGCTAACTGTTTTTCTTTTATTTTGAGGTTTTTGAGAGTTTTAAGCTGTCTTTCTTTAGGAAATTAAGTTATATTGGCTTATAGAGGAGCCGAAGCACCTGGATTAACACTCCAATGGGGCAATGTTTCTTTTTTTAATTGGATAATTACATACATAACACCCGAAATGTTACTATTTACAAATTGGCCTCACAGGTTAATTTTTTATATTATTGAATCCATTTATTTATACTTGCCATGATCAAATCATTAGCATTTTGATAAGAGTGAGTGAAAGACATGAGTTGTGGTTTTTTTTATTGTGAATTTTGATATTTGAGTGACAATTTAAAGAGGGTTGGAAGAGGGTGAATTTTTTTTTGTTAGTAGTAACTATTCAGGTGCATTGTATGCAAATGCCTCCATTACTTATGGCTAATTTATGCAGTTTATTGGTTTAGCAGATTGTATATAATGGTGTTTTTTAATTGACCCTTTTTTTTGGGTTTAAGATCATGTAAAATAATAATGTCTATTCATCATGAGGATAAGGTTGAACTTTTGAACTTGTCATGTTATCTATATTTAGTATCTTGTTTTTGTTATTTGCTAATAATTGTTTAATTGTTACCGGTCTTTTGATTCGGCTTGATGTTTTCCTTTTAACTCAAGCTTTTAAATGAACTACAAACTTGGATTGGCCTACACGCTCGGCTTGAGAAGGTGGTGAAGCTCTGTTTCATTGTGTTGTCAAACGCTATTGCATGGAAAGATTTTCATTTGATGAAGTAATGTCTAAGTTGTTTCGTAAGAATGATAATTTTTTTTACCTTATTTAGATCACAGTTTGCAGTAGACATTCTCTGTTCAGTGGACGTGACTTTTAAAGGAGCTCTGCTAAATGATCATGCATTTGTTATTTAATGGAAATTTATGTATATACAACACAATTTTTATGTATTTATAAATCAACACTAGAAGTTTGATGTTTACATCTATTTATATCGTAGTGTCATAAACTTATGGATAAAAAATGCATATTTTACTTTAAAAAAAGATCATTTTGCAGAGCTCAATCAGCACAATATGAGATTAATATAGTAATATTAATTTTTTCTTATTTTAGCGTAAGGTCAAATTATTGTTAATTGAAATGCATGAGAC
Source organism: Phalaenopsis equestris (assembly GCF_001263595.1). Classification (NCBI taxonomy): domain Eukaryota; kingdom Viridiplantae; phylum Streptophyta; class Magnoliopsida; order Asparagales; family Orchidaceae; genus Phalaenopsis; species Phalaenopsis equestris. The sequence goes on along the minus strand of NW_018164549.1, from coordinate 3,509,253 downwards.
ACACTTTTATTTAAGTTAAATTAAGATAAGAATGCATGACACATATAAAAAATATATATGTTTATCATTTTATTATATGTTGACATAATTTTGTAGAGCCGTCAGCGAGCATGGCATGCACCAGATCGAAGGTTCATCCTATCTTGATCCTATTAAGAAGTCGTTACCGACGGTCGGAATTGGTCCCCCCGATCTAGGACGAACTCGACGATCATCTTGTTGCTTGGATTCGTGGCTTGAACGGATTATAAAACCCCCTCGACGGACTTCAGGTAAGTCAAAATGACCTGAGGGTCTGACGTGACCACGTCTTAAACATGCTTCACCACGCCTTAAGTCACCTGAGTTGTGGCAACCTCCACCCTCGGCGTGACCACCCTGAAGGCGGCTGACCACGTTGACCAAACAGAGATTTTTGCATAATTACGCCACTTTCGGGTGCGACCAGACCCGATTCTTCACAAGTCGCAACATAACCTATGAAGGTGTGACTACGCTAGTCCAACAGAGCGTACAATGTAATTACGCAGAGGTGCGGGCGTGCTGATACATCTTAAAATTTTCTGTTTTAAATATACATTTAATGCTCATTTTTTTGTACCTTTTTGACGATATTGTGCTTTAATGAAAATATTTTGCATGTTTTTGGTTCCAAATATAAGAAATGAATTTTGGAGAAAATGAAGAAAAAATGGTGCAATTTGGAGCACATTTTGTTGGATCAAGATTGAGGCTAAAACGGGGTGAAACAGAGCTAATTGGAGCCGCACCAACTTTTGAACTAGCGCCATAGCGCCAGTCAAGTTGAGAAACAGGCGTCATAGCGCTGATTCTAGCGCCAGTAACCGTTTAGAGCGGTTATTGCTCGATATTAGGAGTCTTTAAGCACCATTTGACACTTGGGAATGCACATTTTGACATTTCAAACTCTTGGAAACTCCAAAAACGTCCGAAGGTCGTAGATAGAAGTAGGAAACTTAGATTTCTATATTTTCTGGAGAGATTGGTGAGGGATTTTGAGAGATATCTGAAAGGAATTGTAGGATATCTGAAAGGAATTGTATCTGAAAGGAATTGTAGGAACTTTGTGTGGATTAGCAGGAGACTTTGTTGGAGGAATTTTCATCTTTTTTTAGAAGAAAAAAACTAAGTGTTGTGTTCTTCATTATCTTATAATTGTTGTAAATACTTTTATAGTGAATTTGCTTTGATTGAAACGAAATTTTCTATTGTGCTTTCTCCATGCTTAGTGAGTAGTTTTCCTTATTCCTTTTTTTTTTGTGATTAAAATGACTTGAAGATTTCTTTTATTCAGAAATTGTGATTGTATTTTCATCGGTTCTTATTTTACTTTTCAAACCAAACACTTGTAATGTTAAAATTGGCCGCGAAACATAAAGACCCGGGAGTGCTATGATTTCACCAAACTAGTGAGTCCACACAAACCTTACAGGAGGGAACCCAAATCTAAAGAGAGTGCAGATAGATAGAGAGATAAGTTTTGATGGACGTAGAATTGATTTTTCTTGAGTGACAGACTAAATCATTTACCAATTTAGTCTAAAGTTGGAACTAAGGGTCCCTGATAGGTCCTATAGAGAGGGCTCAGTGGGTAATCTAGAAGTGACAGACTATAATCTACCCAGCACTAGCACACAAGCTAGAACTTACTTTAGATTAGTCATTGTTCTTTATGCACTCAAAATAGGGTAAAGAAGCAGGTGTGCTCTATTTGTCATAAAATATTTTAAACTTTAAACATTCGATTCCTACACTAATTATAATCTCATCGCAAGGGAAAAGGGATTTTAATTATACAAAAACTTTTCAAATTTTAACCAACCCCCTTAGATTAGGTTTTTATCTAATTTAGTTAACTTTAATTTTATGGTAAATTAGCAAATTTAGGAAAATCAAACTTTTTGAGTTAAGAAGCTCTTTATTGTAAATTAGTAAATTTAGGAAAATCAAATTTTCAAACTTTAATTTCCCTAAAGTTACTAACTTTATTATTATTATTTATTTAAGAGTCTTTTTGCCTTTATATATCAAACACGCCTACATTGTGCTCTTCATGAGTTTAGATGCTCTTTATGCTAAAGGGAGTTCTTTAGCCTAAAGAAAAACATCCATTCAAGAGTTGGAATTAATGCACTTAGATCTTCATGTAGATTCACATTCTTCTATAAGAAAATTTCAGTGAATTCTTATGATATGTTTGAATTAGATAAATTGAAAGATAATACAAATGAATTTTATTTAATAGTTTCATATTAGGTGGTCAATTTATATATATATATATATATATAGATAGATATAATTAATTAATTAATAGTTAATTAGATTTATATAGAAAATAGTAATAATATATGCAATTTTCATAAAAAATAAAATGATTTCACTTGCTATTTTTTATTGATAATTTTTCTATCCAACTTTAATACAAAAAAGAAATAAGACTTTTTAGAACATTATTGTGACTCACATGTCACAAAAAAATAAAACAAAATTTCATCAACCTAAATAAAAAATATGTATTTTACATAAATTTCTCATGAATCTAAAAATTAGGGAAAACTAACTTTAATTTAATTCCACTTGAATTTATTAATTTCCTTCTTTTTTCTATTTCTTGAACCAAATTGAGCTCTGGGTTCTTCGCTCCTTCTAGTATCAAGAGATTTAGATCATTCCCCTACAACCCTTTCTTCTATGAGATCGATGGTTGTTGGATTCACTTCGTTAAATATTGAGTATTTATGGCTGTTGGCATTATTTTTAATATTTAAGATCAATGTTCATATTAATTTGAGTTTCCAAGCTTCATACTAAGCAATAAATAATCGCAAGCTCAAGACATCCTTAAATGTGTTCTATACATGAGGATCAATGTGAGTTGGCTTCATAGATGAAAAAAAATTCCACCTCCACAAAGTCTCATACTCAAAAGCTCACCCAAACAATTAATTATCTATTTAGCCGAGGCTGCGTGGAAGCGAACCCCCATAACACAATTACCACACCCGCTATCGCCGATCTCTCTATCACTTAAGCAGAAGGTCGCAGATCTATCCCATAAACATTCCAGATCATCAGCTAGACCCGGTCTAGATACGTTATAATACGTCTGTGACCATATTTGCGAGAGTAGTGGACGCAAGACTTGATTGAGGGAATAGTGGATAAAAGATGTTGAAGGAGAAAATGATGGGCATAGGTTTTGAAAGATAGGCTTGGAAATTTGATAATTAACTGAATTTGTCCACCCACTTTCTCTCATCAAATTACATTTACTATTTAGTGGTCACCACCTTTAGTTAATGCGCCGGCCTCTCCCCATTTTTAATTTCCATTAAATGGATAAGTAATCGACCCCCTTCTTTCAACATGAATAATGACAGAAAAGCTGAAATCAGTCATGACTAAACAACTATTATTTAAATTCAGCATTGTTTTCAGGAAAGCACTGACCCATCTTCTTCTCTGCTTCTGCCACGTGTTGTGTATGCCACGTGGCATGAGAGGAATGAGGTGCGGTGGGACCGAAGGTGTGAAATATAAATAATTTTATAATCATTTAAGACTTTTATGATGGACAGATGTAGCCCTGAGGCATCCCATCAACACCAAAAAGCAAGTGAGATCTCTTTCTTAATCAAACCCTAATTAATGATTCTGCCGAGCTTCTATATATATATATATATATATATATATTGCCGGCCTTTTAATTTTGATTATTTCAACGGACTGTAATCAGCGAACTTCCCATCATTATCATTGGAGTGTAAACGAGATTCGCTCGTGTTCGGTTCGTTTATATTTGCTTAGCAAGTCGAACACGAGCTGTTCACGAGCAAAGAGTAGTTTTGACAACCCTAATCACGTAGCCATAAGATGTTAAAAATTGGTGCAAGATTTAAAACATCATTTGAATCTAATTTAATAATTTCTATCTATTTTCTTAATTAATACTTTTAATTGATTATAAATCATTATAGCCTTGTAGCCAATTAAATTTTTTAAAAATACTACTCATCAAATATATATATATATATATATA
>NW_018164549.1:3485846-3505149 GCF_001263595.1 Phalaenopsis equestris | reverse complement strand
TATATATATATATATGTCGAACACGAACGAACAATATTATTCGTTTTCAGCTCGTTAGCTTAGCGAACGAGCCAAACACGAGCTTCTTAACGAGCCAAACACGAGCTATTCACGAACAAGGAGCCTTTTTGACAGCCCTACCCATCAATAATGCTGATGATGTTGCCAGGAATTAACATGAGCAGCCTTGCTAGATAATTGAACTTTGATGTACAGCATTCAAACTTTAACATTATTTGATTTGTCTGTTTCATGATTAGAAGTTTCCGAGAAATGAAAATGTTGACTTTTCATTTAATTTATAATTGTATCAATCTTATTTAATTGTAGATCTTTGGAAGCATACTTTGCAAGAATTTCTTAAATGTTTCTCTAGAATGCTCTCCTCTTCCTGCTCAATATGCTTCTACTTGCATTTATTGTCTTCTTATTCAATGTTGCTGATCATCTTCTGAAAATTTATGGACTTTAACTTCATTCTGTTAAGATTGAAGTCTAAAGGCGTGCCGTTTGTGGAGGTGGCTGCTCAGGAGCTTGGGTGTGAATTTCTGAAATTATTAGATCTGTTGGTAAAATGCACTAACTGGCAACCGAATCTCCTTCATCACCACCATAGATCTATAAGTTTTTTTTTTTGTGGTTATTTCTTCCCATCTTATTTTATATAGAAAAGTTATAAATTAATTGTCTTATGTTCGTTTGGGCCAGCTTGTACGTTTCAGGATAAGCAGTTTATACTGAAACGCTGCCCGCGGGTCGACCGCGGGAATCAACCCACGGCTTGCGTTTGGTGTAAAAATGGAGCCGCGTTTTCAGATAAACAGACAAAATGTGTGATCCAAACAGTACCTCAGCGTTTTTAGAAAAGCACCCGCTCTTATAAGCTGCCCCAAATGGGCCCTTAGTCATAATAAAAATTATAAATATGTAATAATGCTCTTATGCATGCATTAGAGCTACATACATACATATGTATGTGTTATTCTTTTTAGTTTGTATGGCAGCACTTGCATTACTTTCTCTACGGAAAGAACTTCTACTTCATAAAGCACGGTTCACATTAATCGTAAATGAAACGAAAAGACCAATTATTACTTTGCCGATAGTGAAGTAAAGTGACCTAATAAAAAATGCTAAGCAGTTGCTAAATTTTACATATTTTAATGACATGTATATATCATGTACATGAATGAAAAACAGGGGTGCATGTCTAATGTCTACTCTTGGAAGAACGAAGAACAATTGTGTGTGATGCATATATATGCAGAGGACGATCCAGATGCGACTAAAAAAGAAAATTTTCGTACTCATTTTAACTCTTGGAAGAAATATTGTGTGCGATACACGTATATGCGGACGACAGTCCAAATGCGCCTAAAAAGAAAACTTCATACAATTTTTATTCTTAGAAGAAATGTTACTTGCGGTGCACATACACATATATATATACATCTGGGCTCTATATATATATGTGCACCGCACGTATATAATGGTCATTTAAACTAATTTGATAAATTTATTTCGATCATATTGATGGCAGAATCATTTTTTCTGTTCTAAAATGGCTGTTTTTATCTGTAACATTACTATATAAGAAAAAAAATGAACATATCCATTTTTTAACCATGCACTCCATTATGTAATTCTATGTTGAATCTGCTTACTATAAGAGCCTAAATGGGAACAAGTTGACACTTTGCAAAGTGGTACGAGGAAAAGGTCGCTTGTCATAGTCACAAGGTTCTATTTTTATATTAAATGTGCTTGAATTCACCAAAGTGGTAAATATTCCAAGGTTTACAGAAGCCCAATCACTCGATATAATTGATATGTCAGATGGATAAGAAATAGTTTTAAATATGTCATTTAAATTTATAATTTTAGAGATATGTTTACTTCCAATGAACCACATAGATCTGTTACGTAAGTTTTTGCAGACACATATCTTAATTGTTGCAATTTTTTATTGCGTGTTAGAAGAACAATGAAATGACAATAACGTGCATGGTTATGGTTTTAGCATTTTCCAATGATTTTTTCTGCGAAATTTTTACGACAAATGTCGGCAGAGTTTTTTTCACCTGCTTTTTGTTTAGGGCAGCTGCAGCTTATTGAATAATCTGCTGATAAGCTAGGTGCAGTGACTATTACAAATTTTTATGTTTTTGAAGAAGTCAGACCGCTGTCAGAAAGCTGTCACCGCACCTACGTAGGTGCGGTGTGAAAACGCTATTTTCAGCGTTTTCAAAATTCAGTTTACCCAAACAGTTTAGATGCGTTTTCAAAATGCAACCGCACCAAATAAATATGTCGCACGTGCGCAGTTTTATGTAGTGATTAAAATATTTTATAATTACACTTTGTTGTATAATATTTGTAATATATATAATTCTAAATCATCATGGTTAAGATGTTGGCTTGATATCGTATTCAGAACGCTATTTCCTTTGAAAAAAATGTTTAAATAATAACATTAATTATTCCATGTCAAATAGATGGAGAAAAAATTTGAGTTTCTGCACATGAATTTTTAATTTACTTGTTCAAAATTGACATTCAAGACCTGCACAAGCGACAAATTAACCACTACATTACCAAAAATATCTGCATAAAATTCTTATGGTTGCAATATTAAAGGAATATTATAAATCAGCAACAAATAATAAAAAAAAGTCGAACCTAATTAGCTTCTGTTCAACAGATTATTTTTAATCAGCTTATCAGCAGATTATTCAATAAGCTACAACTGCCCCCAAACAGACCTTAAATGGCGAAGATCTGCACTTTTTTTATAAGAGTTTCCAGCTATAAAGAGCTACTCCTATAAAAAAAACCCTAAAATTTAAACCCTAAATCTTGCACAACATATAACATATTGTGTTACGCCACTTTCTGATGCTCCTCAAATGTCTTTCCTTATAGCTCATTAGTTATTATAACATCATCTTCATTACTATGATGATGAAATGGTACTCCACAATACTCTTCTAACATACACAACAAACTATTTGGAAAAATATATCAATTTTATCGATATAAGTAGCATTGTTTGAAAATATATATGCAAAAGGTTTATAGACAGACCTTAAACAAATCTATAACCTTACATAAAAAAAGGTGTTTGTTCCAAGGTCTTGTTATAAACCTCTCTTGCTTTCTCCAAACATGTTTCCTTCTCCCCAATCAAGCATATTGAAAGGATCCACTGCCTTATTGTTATTGTTGTTATTCCTCTCCTCATCTAATTTATATCCCATGAATCCCTTAGGGAAGATAAGGTTCATTGGATCAGGATCAAGCTCCTCCAAGTCTGCGAAAAAGTTGTCGGGCTGATTCAAATTTGACATCATGTGTTCATTGAAGCTCTCATCGAACACGCTGTTGAAATCATGGTGATCTTGGTGGTCAATCAATGTTTTTTCCATTTCATCGTGTGCTTCTTCTTTTACTTGTAATGGTGCGTTTGAGCTCGAACACTCTTTGGGTTCTTCCTTGATGGTTGTATATTGCTTATGGTTGTTGTGATGAGGAGAGTTTTTGGAGGTTGAAGAAGAATTATTGGTTTTTGAAGGCTGAGATCTTGTGGATCCAGCTAGAGCATTTCTTTGAGTTGGCCATGGATGGTTGTGCTCTGAGGTGTAGGTGATGACCAACATGTTTGGATCTGTTCGGCTTCTTTCCACTTGTTTCCTCGCCGAGCATCCTTTTGAGCTACTACATCTGTAATACCCTCTGAAAAAATATTGCGAATAAGAATCAAAATAAATTAACATATAGCTTTGATGTGTCATCAAGAAATTTTTATCATACAAATCTTTATATATTTTGAGCAAGAAAAATTTCATATTTAAGTTCAAGATCAAGCCCCAACTTTAATAAGGTATAGTCAAATTAGCGACTTAGCAAGATGAAACTAATGATGCTAAAAATAGTCCAATATGAGTTCAAATGAGCCTAAATGTAATAGTTATTAAGGTATTGTAAAAAATTTTAGTGCATCAATTAGAAGGTTAAATAATATTAAAATTTGGCATGCTTCTAATCAAATTGAGTAGCTCGATTTGTAGGTGATGACCAGTATGTTCGGATTTGTTTGATTTCTTTCCACTTCTTTCTTAGTGAGTATCCTTTTGAGCTACTACATCTGTAATACCCCTCTGAAATATTATTGCAAATGAGTATCGAAATAAATAAGCATATAGATTTGATATATCATAAAAAAAAAGTTTATCATCAGACATAAATCTCGATTCATCTTGAGCAAGAAAAATTTTACATTTGAATTCAAAATCATTCCCCAACTTCAATAAGTTATATTCAAATTGAGCGAATTGACAAGATGAACCTAATAATGCTAAAAGTGGTCCAATCTAAGTTCAAATAAGCCTAAAATTTAGCATTATTTAAGGCATTGTCGAAGATTTTTGGTGCATCAATTAGCAGGTTAAACAAAAATAAAATTGGCATTCTTATAATCAAATCAAGCGGCTCGACAAGAAAAATTCAATGAATCAAAGATCATTTAATTCTGAGATTATTAAGAAACTTAATTATTAAAAAAATATCCTGTGATCAAAAGAATAGAGACGATCCGATATAGTATTTCAAGATACTAATGAACTTTATCAAAACATCTCTCTAAAAAAATTATGAATAGAATCTCATTCTTTACTTGAGAGGATGAAGAAAGAGAAGAAAATAGTGAGCTGACAGCTGAAGCATTCTTCTGAAGAGAAGCGGGTATATGACAACCAGTTGTTATCAGCCACCACCAACAATTTACTGAGCCTGCTACGACAGTTATATCCATCAACTAAAGTTCATGTAGCCAACTACGATCGTTATAGCCACCGACTAAATTTTTTTTAGCTCAATTACGAATGTTATAATAAAATTATTATTATAAAGTAGTGATTGACAGTTTTTTGTAATCACATTGTACTTTCAAATTTCTAGTAGATTATTTTGACATGGCCGGGCGTCATGATTTTTTTCCCTTTTCAGACAGGGTTTTACAAGTAAAAAATATGAGTGTCTCTAACAACTTTATCGCTGTGCTCTCGAAAGTTTTACTAAGTAAATAAACGAGTGCTTTGTTGCTAAGAATTTTCTACTACTCAAGCTTACTTAATTATAAAAAAAAAGAACTATATTTTTTCATTTGATTCATTTTTTTTTTTAATTTCAAAGTTTTCAGCCTTCTTTATTAATCATTTTATTTTATTTCAACAGTACATGAAACTCAACGAGCATTGCATCAAACATTGTTTAACCATGAACAAAGATCTTTACCCTCGCTCAATCTAACACACACATCATCTTTCTCTAGGTTGTATGACAGAGGCAGCTTGTAGAATCTGCTTAATTTCATGGCTTAATACCACTAATTTTACTCTTAAATTGCCATTAAATAAAAGAGAAGAAACAAAAACTCATTGGCTAGGAATATTCGTGGACTGGATGGTGTCTATCAACATGTTTTAAGCCGACCATATCCTCTTAAATTGCGCTCTCATTATACTAAACATGCATTATAAAAAATTTATTGAAATAATAGTAGTTATCATCTACATTATTAAGGCTTATCATACTCAAATAGTAAGCGAGAAACCTTCTTTTTTAATTAAATTTTTATTATGTTTAAAATTCCTAACAATTGCAGCATGATAATTAGTTTATTGGCAACATGTAGCCCTACATGCGAATATAAGAAACATCAGTTCTAAACTAAATATGTACAAACGTTTGGGGCCTACCAAACACTTCAGCCTTCTGTCTATCTATAAAAAAAAAATGGTGTTCGTTAGGTTTAGCAAAGGCTACTTAAAGATTTTCACAAACCATGCATTTGAGTTCCGTGTTCTAAGCAGAAGATTGGCAGCCGAATTTACTCAGTAGATCTTAATTAAAAAAAACGAAGCTTTTGTTGGCCAAGACCTCCTGAATGTGAACCACGTAAATTTGTATGTTCCGCTATGTCTTCTATTTTCATTTTACGAATTTTCTCGACCTGCTTTTAGCTTTCCTCGTCGATCGTTCTATATACCACAACACTTCATGGCATACTTCAAAGTCTCATTAATTAGTTAATATCTTCAACACTAGAGAGAGAGAGAAGAGAGAGCATATAGTTGATCGATAATTAAAGTCGGGAAGAGAGAGAGAGAGAGAGAGAGAGAGAGAGAGAGATGTTCCCTCTTCATTAGATTCCATCTCTATTCTTATCTAATAAACTTTAGCAGTCATGTGCCTCCACCCTAATTATATGGCATCCTAATCATATAAACTACACATAGAGTCGAAGAAACTAATAAAAATTAAAATTTTTCAGTTCTCTCGGCAAGAAAGATATGAGCTGCCAAAAAAAAAAAAAAGTATTTGATTAAAAAAGATGAATAATTACCTAGGGTATGGAGATCCTTTGATTGGTTTCTGTCCATATTTCCTCCAAGCCCATAGATCAGAAGGAACAACCTCTCCACTTGGCCTACCACTTGCAGCTGCTGGAGCTGGGATGCAAACCACCTTCTTTGCTTGACTTTTCCTGCAATTACATTTCAACTCAGCAAATTTTTATTTCCCACCCCCCCAAACAAACAAGAAATTATAAAGATCCCCGAATTTTTCATATTTCTACCATGAATGGTTGCAGATCTTGTATATGAATAGAAGTTCAGCAAAAGTTGCCTTCTTTCCTAATCTCTGTATCAGCTATAATTTGTGACCCATATATGAAAATAAGTAATAGTTTTTCATCACATGATAAGCTCCATCAAAATCCACTTCCAAAGCAATTTCACCACATATTTTCTACTTTCTAACCAAATCACTTCAATCCATACTTCAAACGTTTCAATTCAAATAAAAAGCAAAATCAGAAATTCAATTCCATCCTATTGAGTTACTCAAAAAATAGGATTTCATACCATACAGTGCAAATCCTACCAAATTAAGATAAGACTAATAACAAAATAGCTACTTGCTTTGTCCCACCTTCTCTTAGTCCCTGCAGCCATTAATCTCGTCGATGAGATCTCCGCTGCACCACCACCACCTCCACCTCCTCCACCGACCGATAAAACCGACGGAGCTCCGATCGCCGGCGACCCCTTTCCTTTCCCCAGAGAAATTTGAGGCATCCTTGAGAACAAACTTCCACTTGCACTGTTCTCTGACGAATCGAAGAAGCTCGTTTCATGGAGTAGTGGGCCGGCTCCAAGTACTCTGTCATCTAACCGCTGGAATTCGGGAGCTTGCTCGTGCAGAAACTGCCAGCGGTTAGCGGCGGCGGATGAATCGTTGGTTGGATGTGTTGGGTTCATGAGGCTGTGGCTTCGGATGATGTCGGTGAGGTCTCCTTGGCTGTTCTCCATCCTTTGGTAGAAGTAGTCGCACATGATCTTGCTTAATCAGTACTGATATGATCAGAGTAAGAAAGTATGGGCTTTGTTTAGAACATCTCTTCTTCTCGGTTTTAGGTTATGGAATTGAAGTATTTGCTCTTCTTCTTTTGCTGCCTTTCTGATCTCTGCAACCATGGAAAGAAGAAGGTTTTAAGAGAGAAGCTGAGCAAGGTTTGAGAGCGAGGAGAGAGAGAGAGAAAGATAGGGGTTTTTTATATACATGACGCTGACTTTTTTATACCATGTGGACTTAAAATGCAACAATGGGGAAGAGAAGGGGAGGAGGGATGGAATTCATTGATTGGAGAAATATTTGCGTACACGCCAAGGTAAGCTACAAGCAGGGTATTGGAGGTTATATCTGCGTTATATTCTTGTAACCTCCTTGTAACCTACCTTTAATCAGTAAGTTTCACACTTATATTTTCATATATTTGTAAGTTACTATTTAATTTATGTTGTAGAAATGTTTTAATTTTTTAATTTGATCTTTCATGCTTAAAAAAATAGGAAAATTTGCATATCTTATATTTAAAATTTTCATATTTATATTTATAATGTTTTGGTGTTATAAATTTATGTGCAATTGTTGAAAAATACATAATAATGAAATTTTTAAAGGTATGTTAAAGATTTAAGTGGCATGTACCAAAATATATGTAAATATATAAAAATTGTGGGGTATTTATGTAAATGCAGTTATTATTGTTCAATATGAATTTCAGAGCATATTAAATAAAATAAAGTACTAGCCACATGCATTGAGTTATATTTAACTAAATATTTCTGAGGGTATTGAGTTTAAGAAATGCTTCCCCAACCCATTTGGCCAAAATACATCGAAAGTTGATGCTTTTGCCCATTCAATTTATTTTTGTGGGTTGTGTATTATTATATGCATATAAAAAGTACAAATATTAAAGAACACACAAGACAAATATGGATTTTTATGAATTGGGATCACTTAATTTGAATATATACTTTTTTTTTTTTAATTAATTTAGACGAAATTTGATTTGTGTAGTATTTCTCCCTGAGCCTTCGTATACAAGAATAAAATAATTTTTAAGTTATTTTATAAGGTTTTTTATTTTATAAATTAAAATTTTAAAAGTGTATAATTTAAGATTGATCGATGGGCGGAACCGTCGATCAGCACCTTTGCGCTAACCCTTGCTAGGTTTAGGGGCCGATGCAGCGTGCAAATAATTCGAGTACCACACCCTACACTCGAGGGGAAACTTAAGACCTTCAAAGAGGCTGTTATACCAACAGACCACGGAACACACAGATGCATATATATATTAAAAGAAATCACCAAAGGTTATTATACGAGCCTCCAGTCACTTTTAATATGCCTAACAATTCTAGTACCACCTCCTTAAGGCTCATGTTGTTAGAGTGTCAGACGGGATTCAAATCCTCGACCTGAGGGGTCATCCACATATATATATATATATATAGTATGGATGTATACATACACAAACAATCATGCATTTGCTTCACATGTTCTTCATAGTAAGCTTTTTAGTAGGGAGGATCAGGGTTCAAACTCCACAACCTGAAAGTAATTATTTTATTTTCAACAAATTTACTATATATCAGAGCATTTTCAGAATAAGTTGTGATCAATTTTTTGACTCAATTTTCATTCCATAGTTTATATAGGGGGAGAATAAATTCATGGAGCATCAAAAGGGTAATAACAAATGACCGGTCAGTGTGCACTTACCCACGACATAATGGTTTTAAGTATAGTTTGTCATCGTGAGGCCCGGGATTTGAAATGCACATATTGCTTTTTAGGCTCAACTTTTTTGAAAAAGTAAAATGATTTTAGTTAAATTTATTAAATATATTTTTTAGCAAATTCAATTTTTATGTTACAGACTCGATTTTATTATATCTAAGATACTAATAATTGAAACAAATATTTTCAATAATAATAAATTTATTCATAAAATTGTTATGGTATTTTTAATCAACCCAATAAGCTATTTCTTTTATATCTTTTAACATAAAATATTTCTTACAAATAAAATTAGAATATATTATATCCTTCTAATATCAATTAAATAACTCACTCAAGGAATTATAAGAAATTAAAGTTATCTTTATCTTTAATATATATATATATATATTTCATAATAATATAGAACAAATTATAAAACAAATTAAACCATATTTAACCAAGTATTTTATGACACAATTAAGAGCTAAGTATATTCATTAATATGAGGGATAAGGAAGTATGCTTCCAGACTCTTCAATTTTCCAGACACAGCCATTATTCTTAGAATAAGTTATCCCACAAGGTTTAATTACTCTAAAGTGGGCACATGGCTGATTATAAATTTGAACTGGACGTGGGAGTCAATAGAATTCCTTCGCATCATATGTTGGCAGATCTTGAACCCTACAAAATTATCTTAGAACCGAGGAGTATTTAATTGAAGGCAAGGCCTTGTGGTGTAAATGGAAGAACATGAACAGATTTTATATGAATAGATTTTGTTCATTGAGCGTATTAGTTTGCTTGGACCCCGACACCTAACATGTATTTTTTTGGTAGTGGAGGTTTTGTTTAGGGCAACTTCTTTTGTCTCTTACTCTCCATGGAGATGTTTAAGAGAACAAAAACCTTTTAAAATCCTATTTTTTTAGTTTTTTTTTTTTTTTTTTCTGAAAATGGGAGTAGAAGATAGGAGCTGTACATCCATATTTCTCGGCGATGATGATGGTGTTTTTTATTCCAGTTTTCTGGTGTTACAGCTTTGTTTAGGTTTATATATATAGTGAAAAACGATCGGCTATAAAGTGAAAAATTGGATTGAGAAAAATCGTAAAATAAAACACAATGGAAACACACAGATTTTATGTGGTTCGGCAGACTGCCTACGTCCACGGAGCTGGAGATGATTTTATTAGCTTGAGGAATTACACCCATCGATCACTTCAACGATTACAAGAAAAAACAATCTCTCTCACTCTCTCTTCTCTCTTCTCTCCTTCTCTCTCTCTCTACCCGAGATCTTCAAACTGAAGCATGCCAGAAGAAGTGTCTCGAAAGCTACCAATGCCGAAGAGAGATGTCTGGGAAACCAAATCTCGAGAGAGATTACAATGGGAGCTAGCATATCTATTTATTAATTTTATCATGTCATTAGGCTCATTAAGAAATTAATCAAATAATTAATGAAACACATTAAATATTTCTTTTTCTCTACTGCAGCAAATCATAGAAGTAATTAACAACAATCAATTTTGAGTGTCAAATCAAATTTGTTGCCAAACATGAGAAAAGAAAATGTCAATTTGAGCAGTAAACTGATTTTCATATATATATATATATATATATAATTTGGCCTAAGTGCATTTTTCATGAAAATAAATGAGATTTGTGGCTTCATAAAAATTTTGATAAGAGTATCTACAAAGTGCCCAACACATTCTATATAGTGTTACTAAGCTAAATATATAACCCAACTACATCTCAAGAACAATAAGAATCTTATTTCACATATTAGCAACCTATTTCAAGGAGTTAGGTGTTAGATGAGATTTTTTTTAAAAACAAACTTATTATATTCTTATTTAGTTAAGTTGGCCACAAGATCAAATGTTTATTCATGCCTCACAATAATTATTTTGTATGTCTAAACTCTTGGTGCCAATTTAATGTAATAAATTAAATCAACAACCCCTCTCAATTTTCTCATGTTTGTAAATTCTTAGACGTTAATCCTCCATTGCATGTAACTAATGATTCTGTAAAAGTTATCTGCTCTTAGGAATAATCCACCAAACTTTTTTTATTAACACAAAAAAATATCTATCTAAATTATGAAAGTGTGAGCAAATATTTTACTGTATTTGTGTACAAAGCATTGCATATTGAGATTTTTCATGAAGATTAGGAGTTAGTTGCAAGATTTTGTTCTCTTACAAAAATATTCAAGTCAGATATCTTTTTCTTATCTTATGATCCACCTATTTGAAAAAATGTTTGATATTATTATTTATTAAAACTCTACATATAAGTGCTCTTACAATGATTCTCTTTAGATCATTTGCTACTAGATTATTGGTGGAGGTAGATGCAGCTTATCAATTTTCTTTCTCAAATTGAATTAGCTTTAAGTAATACTATTTTAATCAAAAAATGATAATTTAGAAAAAAAAAAATAATCAATGTCAAATATTTGGGTATAAGAAGTTTTTCATAGTCATATTATAAATTACCTAAAGAGTAATGTTCTAATTTAAAAGAAGCCATCATCAAAACTACTAGATCCTTCCTAAAGTAGTCATTTTTATGTATGACTTTTTTTAGGCTTTCTCCAAGTTAGCTAGCTCCTCTAAATATATAACTATTTGCATAGCAAAATCAAAATGGCCATAGTGACAGTGATACCCAAGAGATATCTAATCAACTTCTTACAATAGCCGATGAGTTCTCCAATGTTCCAATGATAACAATTTTTTTGGGCTGTTCTTCTCTCTACATCTTTCCCATTCAAGATAAATCACAACAGATTATCACTGATAATAAATCATTTTCAAGAAATCTTCTCATTATACATCTAAAGTGCTCAAGAAAATATAAGTTTTAATTATGAAAAAATAAGATTTGAAATTCATATCCCTCTAAACTACTCCCAAAAGTCATCAATAAAGTAGGGCAAACAATGACAAGAGGAAGAAGAATACGAAAAGCCCTCATTACTACTAAAATTTGTAATAATAGTCATTCTTATAGGTGAAAAACTAACTAATAGTCATCAGACAAGTGCAAAGACACACCTCGATAATTGTGCAACAAAACCCCTACATATAGTGCAATGACACCTCCCGAAGATGGTGTAACAATGCACCCCGAATATTTTGTAATGTCACTTTACGAAGATTGTGTAATAATGCACACTGGATACAGTGCAACAACACACACAACTCCCAACACCTAGTCTCTACAACTACCAATATTATCACAACTGTCCACAATGGTCTATGTGAACAACTAAGACTTACATGACTCACAATTAACACAGTTTCCTACTACATCTTATGTGCTCAATCAATGCTTCCGAGGCAACCATTTGTGGCCCATACAACCAACAACTATCATGAGTTTCAACTACGGCCTATACGACAAGCTAACACCATGTCCACCGTTTGTAACATTCATGACGAATTACTGTCTTTATAACAAACAAATACGACCCTTTCAACCTAGTATCTCCAGGAATTAGAGCCAGACTATAACTGTTATGGATGAACCACTGTTTTACATTTATGATGATCATCATTGTAAGTCCATCTTCTCTAATTTAGGAGAAGAGTTGACCTATGTACTTATCATTTATAGTGATTGTTTCAACCGAGCTAGTCACTATGGTTTTTTTCTCTTTCCAGGATTTTCATGTAAACATCCAAGTGTCTCCACCTGTTTATCTCTCTTTAAAAAACTGAGTGTGTTGGATTTTCATGCAACGCTAAGATGATAATTTAGTACTCTACCACCTTGGATCTTCTAACACACATCATGAATATAAACAACTTTGCGGTAAATTTAAAAAATATATATATAAAATTATGACATAAACAAAGGAATATACTAGCTTTATCATAATTGCCACACATTTTAGATAATTTCTTAGTCCACTAGCCTAAATTTATGTTTATCTGATCTTGGTTGTTGTCTGGTTGTGATTTTATTGTAGATTGATTTATCCTTTCTGTATTGTGTTGTGATTTCCATTTTAGGTATACACTAATGTTTTTAGCCTAATATTTATTTTTTATAGGGATCACGCTTAGTTGGGCACATTATAAATTAAAATTTTAAAATAAACACATCTTCTACTTGTGATAGCTGGCTATTGTATTTGTGCCTCTAAGCGCAATCTACTAGGATAAGAGGGCTTCCTGCCTAAAAACTAACTCCATACACATGTTTACTTATTGTTTGTGTAGGTGTAATTTTTTACTAATCTTTGTGTTGACCCTCATATTTACTCCAAAAGATAGGTGAATTAGATATAGCGAGAGTCGCAAAAAAAGAATGCGATTTTGCACGATCAAATTTGGAATATTTGAAATCATCTTCAAACAATCTCTGATGATAAAATGGACTGCACGAGTATGTCCAGTATATCAAAATTACCTAAAGAGTATATTTCTTGATCAAAAGGAGCGAGCATGGCAAACGTGTTGAACTACACACAAGTTGAACCCACCCAAGTTATCTTCATTATGGTCAAATAAATCACTCAAATGACCCAATCAGAATGCATAAATGATAAAACTTCAGCAGATTAAAAAACTATATTTAAAATTTATATTATTAAAATAATTATATTAAATATTTTAAGGTGATTGACATGTAAAAACCCTTAATAAAAATATAATAAATTAAAATCTAAAATCTAAACAACAATCAGCTCCATCTTCCCATTCCCACATGAAGCCATCCATGGCCGCAACTCCCTCCAGTGGCTGAGCAGAGCTTTATTTCAGCCCGTCCTGCCCATCTCGTTCTGCTTCAGACGAAAATCAATCACCTGACTGTCCTCCTTGTGCCGTGCAACACCAGACGTTCGTCTCTCTCAATCAACCGCAGCAACTCCCGCAGGAGAGGCTGTTTCAGGCGAATCCCACACCAAATCCCTTGTATCAACGAGCTTTCCACCTCTCATCGCCGATTAATTCGTCTCCATCTTTACAATCTTATAAGGAAACAATTATGGAGAATGATAACTTTCATCGAACATCTCCTGGCATGGAGTTCTCTCTCCCTTCTGTTTTTAGATACTATGGAAAAACTCGGGGATTGGTAGAGAGGAGGCAGGTTTACGCGCAGGTTCGAATTCTATTCTCCTTATTACCTTGACCTTGGTGGAGTGGAAGTAGCAAGAAGGGTGTTTGATTCAAGGCCTCAAAGGGATGGGGTACCCTGGAACTCTATGATTTCTGGTTTGACCTAGAGGGTGTTTGATAGAATGCCTTAGAATGATTTAGCCATGTTTTAGAAGCTGTCATCTATTCATGCCATTGTGACAAATTTGTCTGAAAAAGATTAGTCACATGGACCTCGATGATTTCTGCTGTGTTTTTTATGGCATTCCGAGAATGCGTTGGAAACCTTCAGTGGAATGCTTTGTTCAGGTTCTGTACCGGATAATCCTCCAATTGTGAACATGTTGTCAGTGATCGCCAGAAGAACAATGTATTCAAGCCAAACAAACATGAGCTTGGATTCGGGGAACCCTGCATCAGTTTTTATCAAAATGTACTAAAAGTGCGATCTTGTTGGCATTATCTTTTGCTATCTTTCAAATCATTTCTTGCAGAAGGGTGGACATCGAAATGTTATGATGTCAGGGCATTCCTTCCATTGTTTTGGCCGAGAAATCTTGCGCTTCTTCATGAAAGGCAGAGAACAAGAATCAGTCCTAATGATGTATACTGGATGCTTCTATGGAAGAGTTTGCTCATTGCTTGGAAATTGGCAGGGTTTGCCAAGTACGCAGAGAAAGCAAAAATACCCGTTTGGGTTGTTCCAACCCGGCAGGGAAATTCTTAAGGACCCATTCTTGTTATTCCAGTGAGGTGGGGAAACCTTCTATAAGTACCAATTTGGGTTGTTCCAACTCGACGGGAAAATCCTGTTTTGCTACTTTGCTGATTTTGAAGGCTTACGAGCATCTTGTTATGTGCGGTGAGTAAATTTAAATTTTGTTGGCAGTGTCTCACTAGCAGGTACATCTTGTTAGGTGTGGTGGTTGAACCTAATCCCCGAGATAGCCCTCCAAGTGCGGATGATGCCGAGAGATTATCAAAATTCAGACCAATGAGGCTCAAAACAAATTGGTAAAATTTGACAATAAAAATGTAACTGTTTGGGTTGTTTCAATCCGTGGGGCCTACACGTATCTTATTAGGAGCTGTGAGTAAGGGTCCATTTGGGGCAGCTTATAAGTGCGGCCGCCGTACCGTTTGGTTCGCGCTTTTCGCCAGTTTATTCGAAACTGCGTTTTGGTTTTTACACTAAACATAGGCCGCGGGTCGACCACTGCGGCCGGCCCACGGGCCGTATTTCAAGATAAGCAGCTTATTCTGAAACGCACAAACTGCCCCAAACGGACCCTAAATCTAATGTTTGGTCGCGGTGTTCCATGACACCAATCACACACATTTTTTTAGGTGCGGAGGTGGTAGCCCCCCAAGCTGGGATGGAGTCGCGAGGTTGCCAAAATCTTTATTTAAATGCCGCTCACAAAGCACACCACCAGAAACCAAACCGCACAAACGGACAAAAATTGTTTCATTAGACTTAATCTTGCATGCTCGTCATCAGATCTGCGACATGCATCTCGAAGCTGATTAAAGGCAATATTGAGTCTTTCGAAGTGAAGCTTTGCACATGTCATGCTATCGATCTGCAACACGCATCTCGAAGTGGCAAAAGGTAATTTTGAGGCGTACGAAGTGAAGTTTAGCACATATCGCACCACTTTATCTACATGACTTCCGTAATAGCAGACAAAAGATAAATTTTAGGATTCTAATGAGAAACTTTGCATGCTTGGAGGGGGCTCGACGGCTCATCAACGAGTGCAAATGAAACTTGTAGCCAACACACTAATTCACTTATAAAAGTTTATGAGGTATTAAAAAGAAACCGCAACGGATTTAAGGGGACTTGACAGCTCGTCAATGAAACCTATGGTGTCCACACTAGCTCACTTATAAATGCATAACTTCAAATACACACTACCGAATCTGCACCCCTCTACGAGAGCAGGCAAAAGCCAAAAATTGAAACTCTAAAATTAAAATATTTGTGAGAACTAGTGACAGTTAAGGGAGAGATGCATAACTTCAAATACACACTCAATACTTTTAAAATGGCTTCAATTAGGGCTGTGAAAATGGCTCGTTGTTCGCGAACAGCTCGTGTTTGACTCGTTAAAAAGCTCGTGTTCGGCTCGTTAATTTTGTTCGATAAGTTAACGAGCCGAACACGAACTAAGATGTGTTAGTTCGTGTTCGGCTCGTTTTGGCTCGAAATACTACTCATCAAGTTTATATATATAGTAGTACTTTAAAAAAATCTAATTATATTAAGTAGTATTTAAAAAAAATCTAATTGACTGGATAGCTACAAAGATTTATAACCAATTAAAATATTGATTAAGAAAATAGAATAAAAATTATTAAATTAGATTCAAATGATGTTTTAATATAAATAATAATTTTTAAATCTTGTTCAAATCCTTATTGTCTTATGGCTACATGATTAGAGTTGTAAAAGGACTCTTTGTTCGTGAACAGCCCGTGTTCGGCTCGTTAAGCAAACGAGCCGACACGAATACACTTTTTGAGCTCGAAATATAAGCTCGTGTTCGGCTCGTCTACCCCCCTAGCTTCAATCACTGTCGAATCTGCAACCCTCTAGAAGAGCTGACAAAAGGCAAAAAATGAAAGTTTAAAATAAAAATATTTGTGCAAATCTAAATCAAAACAAATCCTTGCAAATAATAGTAAAATCTTTAAATGTCAGTCTAAGCTAATAAACATATACCTGCATTTGCTTTGACCACCACGCTAAATGTTTAATCATATGACTCGAAGTGTTGCTTGGATTAAATGCTGGATTTTAAACTTAATGCGTCTCAAAATGCGTGCAAAGATATTTAAAAGTTAACTTAAACCAACAAGCAAAATTTCCATATGAGCTTCGGCTAATGTATTGAATACATATGTATGTGATTCGAGAATGTTGCGCGGGTTAAATAAACATATAAGTTCAATATATATATGGCCTAAAATGCATGCAAAATTTTATAAAAATTAACAAACTAATAAAGTTCATACTCGCATGTGTTTCGACCCACATGCTAAATGCTTAATCACAAGGACCGAAAATGCTATGTGGGTTAAAATACATGCTTAAGCTTTAGGGTTATTTTAGGGTAGCTACAACTGCCACAAGAAGCTGTTGCATAGAAGCTGCTGTAGAGCTGACTGACTGTCTATTTTTTACAGTTTGAAAATAGCTATGCTGCAGCTGTTGCTGGACAAATGATCATTCGACTTTTGTATAATAATGTGGTTTGCAACAAAACTGCTAATTTCAGTATATTTTATACTTTAAAAGCAAATATCTAATGTAGAACATTAAAAAGTAAAGATAGACACATCACTTAACAGTAAGTAACATGAATACTAAAATTAAGAAAAAGACTATTAAAATAGCAATTAATAATATGATAATATTATTTTTAAAATGCAGACGACGTATGTCAGGAGCCAAGCCATCCTTCGGGCTTAGTCTCTATGCACGATCACTCTTAGTGGTGGAAACTTCCAGTCAATCTGCCATAAGAAAAAGTCACAATTTTCCGTGATTCTCCGTGGGCACCTGTAAAACTGTCTCTCGTAGCTATGTAGCTGGTGTGAAGTTAGCAAGAAACTTTGAAGACCACAGTAGCAATGCAATCCACTGAAAGTACAAAAAATCCTCAAGCTCATCTTTTCTAGATCCTTTAAAAAATACTCGTAGACATAACACAAATAAAAATTGATAACAAAAATAATTAATTATAGTTTTATTCAGCTTTGAGGTATCATAGAATTCAATATATAAACAAACGAATTTGTCGGTGCAAGAAGACATCATACCTTATAATAAGGGGTTCTTGGTTGTCTTTAACCCACATAATACTAAGCTTGTGTGTGTCACATATGCAAATAACCAAAAAAGGTCATCCATATGAACCTAAAAAATCATAGCACCGAAAAAAAAGAGAGGAACTTGGTCTCCTTCTTTAAGATTTCACATGTGACACTTACCAATAACAACATATAGGTCATCCAAAATAACTCATAAGGCCAAACGTCTCATATAAGGCTCCAATGCCCGCCAAAGAAAAAAAACACAAAAGGAAAAAAAAAAACACAAATAAATTGTGTACAAAACAAAAAACAGTAAATATTAAATACATAAAGAACAAACATAAATGTTAACTGCATAAAATACTCATACAATAAATAATAAATGACTTCAATAACCATCACAATTAATAATATGATAATAACTAACATTTTCTTCAATCACCCTCCAACTATCGCATCCACAATTCATTGTCTCAACTTTGTTATCTCGCTTGCACCTTCCCTGTCTTTAATTAAGATCTTGAGCATCATTTTTGGCCTGTGACAAAAACTATCCAAGACGGTACTCATATGCCTCGGCAGGGACGTGTTCATGATCCCCGTCCGCCCTACGAAAGTCGATGTCGTAGCAGAAATGATGCTACCAAATATAATTGTTGAGGTCTATCATGACAATCACAATCTACACATGTTTGAGAAACGAGTAAGATGACATATCACAAACTATAAGCCATTTCTTTTTCCAAACACCAAATGTTCTCTTAATAACACCGCTTAAGGATGAATTTCTTTTACCGAACATTTCTTTTCTATCTTGTGTGACATTGCCGACTCACTCAAAATCAGATATATTGTATCTTGTATCAGGATAGGACTTGAGATAACCTCACTGCAACTGATACCCAACATCGGCCAAATAGTATTTACTTGATGTGAATTGAATGAATAGTGTCAAAGGGAAAAAAGAATTAGAAGAGTTGCTTAGTCTCAAGCGATCCTATGGGTGGATGTGGGAGATTGTTTCTACTAATAACATAACTATAAATCACCTTCACTTTAACAATTGTCCCGATGCATTCCTCCACTTCAACCAATCAACGTGAATTCTACTAATAACACCCCCTTAATGTATTTACGTGCCTAACACCTAAACTTCTTTTCTTACAAAGATATTCATACATAAGAATCAATTCTCATATATATATATATATATATATATGATA
>NW_018164549.1:3470572-3485249 GCF_001263595.1 Phalaenopsis equestris | reverse complement strand
TATATATATATATATATATATAACACCTAAACTTCAATTTCATACATAATATGCACAAACATTTTCTTACATACCATGACGATTTTCGTACATTCCTAACACCTAACATTAATTATGAAAAATTCCATTTCACTTTTCAAAAATTAAGATGAAAAATGCTGAGGGAAAATTCTTACCTTCCTCATTATTTTTTAATAGGAGCAGAGCGGAAGGATGAGAAATACGGGAGTTTCGATGGTCTCTGAAAGCCACGAACCAGTCGTTACCTTCCCAGCTAGCTCTAACGACGACTGTATCGTGAAGGTTAGGCGATGGTTTTGAGCCAAAAGGGAGAGGGAGGAAAGTGAGGGTTTCAGGTAGAGAGAAGGAGGTTGTGAGGGTATCTATTAGAGGGAAGACTGTGAGGCACAAAGAAGAAAAATAAATTTAAGCGTGTGGGATATTGATTTTAGTTTGTTGCATCGAATTTTCATCTGATTTGTGTCGGATATAGGTCAACGCTAATAAGTAAAGTTTTTCGTAAATTTATCAGACAAAAATTTGACACAAATACCGTCGCAACTTCACTCAACATTTCACCTTTTTTAGAATACTTTTTTCATCGAATTATTGGACACAAACTAGATGCAAAATCTGCCGCAAATATCATATAATCTCACACTATTATTTGTATGAGAATAATCTCACACTATTATTTGTATCAGAATAACAACTTCTCCTATAATGTTATATTGCATTTGTTAATCAATAGAAAAACAATCAACCATGGAAGAGCAATTAGATAATAAAAAGAAGATGAAATTGATGCCACAATACTTATTGGGACCATTGATGGAATGTGGTTAGAAATTGCCAACACTACTTCAAGTTGTAACTCTTCCACAAATGCATGATGCATGCCATAAAGTTTGCAATGAGAACAAAATCTCAAGGTTTTTTTTCTCTTTTTACATTATTACCTTTTGCTTAGCAAATGTGAACAAATTCAAAGATATTCTAAAATTTGTCGAGTTGCATCAACTTTAATATGTATCCTAGCAATCGAAGGCCTAGCAAGTGTAGCTATAAACGATTTAATCCAAATGGATTTATCAAAGAAGTTAGAGTAAAACTTTTCCGATCAAAACTTGAATTTTAAATTACAAAAATGAAATCTAAATTGGTGCACCTAGTAAAAACCACGGCCTTACTTTCTCTCATTAAGAATTCCTCAATAATCCCTCAACTTATTCAATATTCGATGCAAAATATAAAGCTGCCTGGTCTTCCATTCTATAATAGTTTAGAAAAAGTGTTTGTTGTTCCAGCAATGAAACAAAATTGATCACAAACATATTAGAATGACAAAAATTATTTAATGTATTTCAAAAGAGTCCTATTATGAACAGAATCATCATCCGACAAATGATGACATGAAGCTATTAAACTGAAATTTTGACTATCATAAAAAATCAATGCATATGCAAGCTCGAAAGAGAGATTTACGAGAATTGATAAATATTATCACAAAAGAAGATATGAAGTGATCATAATGCTACTCGTAACTCTTTGTCTTAAATAGATTTAGTATTTTATGATATATAAGTTTATATGATACCTTTGAAGGCAATGTCAAGCTATTTTTGGATATCATATCATATCATTACTAAAATAAAATAGATAAGATAATGATACATAACTTAAAACAACAGCCCTAAACATATGGTAGAATTTTTTACTCTCAAATCCAGCATTAAGCAGCCATGTTGCATCCAACTCAAATGATAAGATCCATTGATGAGCTAAGCATCATCTCTGATGCCATGCAAGCCACAATATAATTCCAAGTAAGCTCAGGATGATGTATTAATTCCCATCTTTTTTCTGAATCAAATGAATAAAGTGCCCACTTGTCCATTATAAATTTTGTACATTTAATGCCCACAAATAAATAAGGAAGCCTTCCCCTTCACGTTCTTTCATGATTAACCCAATTCTTATGTTTTTACATGTCTAACATTTAATTTTTCTCTTTCTTTTTTCTTATATTTAGCGCACATATCTTTCACATTGCATAAAAGTATCACTATTTTATCTTTTTCATGAATAAAGAATTAGGGTTGTTAACGATTCGATTTTGAGCCCAGCTATAATAGATTTAGTGCGACTCAAACTCGGCTCGTGGCTCGTTATATTAGATTTCAAGCTGGGCTGCCTTGAGCTAGCTCAAAATTAAATCTAGTCCGATCTGACTTAAAATAGAGGCGAGTTGTCTCAAATTAAGTTATTTGAAACTTTTTCATTGGGAATTGGCTTGATCCGGCTCAAAATTGAAACTAACTGGTTGGATCGGTTGCAACTCCAAACCAGATCGAAATTGGCTCGTGATTCGTTTTATTCAATCTTACTAAGCATTACATATACATAACTTTTATAAATAAAAAGACACTAGTCTAACTCGAGTCAGTTGGAGCCAATCCATGTATGGCTCAAAAATTATTCGAAAAAACTTGATCCAAAATATCAGTTCATAGCTCCACTCCTTTACTCAATCTAAGCTAAAATTCGAATTAATTTTCGAGCAACTAACAATCTTTGAGCTAATTAAATCCAATCCACAGCCCCATATGACATCATATGACATATATATATATATATAAATTAAAGTTAAGGCATTGGATATGTAAATACATAAGATTAGATTGGTATGCATGTAAATCCTTCAATTAAAAAAGGAATCAAAATGAGCAAAATCTCACAAGCAAGCAAGAGAACAAACTTGCAGTGGGATTCCGTCCATAGGCATAGTTCCCAAGCATCATCCCATGTGACCCTCGCAAGATCCTTAAGCCGCGTTAGTGGCTGCATTGCGTCATATAAATAAAATAATTAGTTGATTTGATCGTAATTAACGTCCTTAATCCGTCACGTTCTCCGAAGCTTACGAAGGGGGTAGAAATACTATTAATTAAATTAAAGAGCATCGCGGAAGGATCGAAAGCATGGCGCAAGCGTCTCGATCCAATGCACACAAAGCATGATGTAATAGCTGCGTTATATAAGGTTGAATTATTGGGGAAAAAAATATTACATGACCACTCCGCATGTGGAGCTGTTTGTGGAGTCTAATCTCGAGTTGATACGTGGAAATTCGGAATCCTCCTTCATAAAAAAATATATTAAAAATAATGAAAACGTGTGACCGGGCCCGACCGTGTTATAGGAATATTCCGTTCGCGTTATTCTGAATATTTTCCGCGTTATTCATGCGTTATTGAGTTGATTTTGATATATTATTGTTCTTTAAACAATAATACCCATGACACATTAAAACAATAATACCAATATATCTTTTTCATGAATAACATATTAAAAACGTGCGACCCGGCTCGACCGTGTTATAGGAATATTCTCTTCGCGTTATTCTGAATATTTTTGGCGTTATTCATGTGTTATTGGTGTGATATTTAGTTGTTATTCATGAAAAACACACCAATAACACATTAAAAACGCGAAAAATATTCTCTGACATAAATAACACCTCAATAACATGCCAATAACACATGAATAACGCGAAAAATATTCAGAATAACACAAGGGAATATTCAGTCGGGTTGGGTCACACGTTTTCAGTCTTATTTTCATTTTTTATGAAGGTGGGCCCAACTTTTCACGTGTCAGCTCGAGATTGAACTCTGCAAACAACTCTATACGCGGAGTTCTGTAATAATTTCTCAAATGTTTGGCGCCATTTTTTATTCATAGGCCGTACTCATAGGGCGTACTTTGTGAATATATATATATATATATATATATATATATATATATGTATAGTAAAGTCGATGTGTTGCAGACACGTAGAGAATAGAGAGTATGATTCAGTGAAATTAAAATTGTCTGAAATAAAAAGAATGAGGGAAAATGTTAGGTGAACGCCTATGAATGAAGGAGTTTATAGAAGATTTGTTTGACCCTTGAGAACAAGCTAATAAGTGCCAATTTTTTTTTTTTTTTTGCATTAGGATGGAAATGATTGTAGTCTTATTAGTGATGAGGTTAATACTAAATGTTGAAAAAAATTGGTAATCATTTGCACATAAAGTTGGCAAAGGAGTTATATATAGAATTGTCTCTACTATAAAAAGGTGAAAATTGAACCAATTGACAGTTCAAAAGGTAGTCAGGAGGTGAGTCATTTTTTAGATAAATGATGTTATTAGGTGATTTATTAAGATTGGCGAAATTTTTACTAAAGAAAAGAGTGCTTTAGCAACTTTGTCAGAACTCTTTGATTGTATGTTGATGATATATAACTTCTACAGGAAAATGACAGGTAACATCTTTATTCTCTTGATTTTTTTTTTTATTATCAAGTTGAACAAACTTTGGGATGAGATAGATATCAACTCCAAAAATAGTTGTCTTTGGGCAATTTTTTAGCCCTAAAATCATAAGAAGAACTATTATTTAAATATAAGATTATTGAGTGCATTTTTCAAACAAATGAAGTTAACTAAGATCTTAAAAGTACTTGGCTTCGGTGAAGAATCTTCATAAAGGTAGTGAATAAGATTGTGCAAGCTCTTGAAGTCATAGATGAGGAGAAAGCTCAAACTCAAGTTGAGAGAAAAGGTTCTAAGGCAAATTTCCTAATAAAGAGGCACACATAAGAGTTTTAGTGACAGGTGTTGATAAGATGCACTCAAACTTTGATTCATTGGGGGATGTAATAACTTCACTATATGCAATTGCAGTGGTTGAGAAGATAATTAAAGAAGTTGAGAGATTGTGGCTTAAGGAATTTCAGGTCAAGTTTATTTTGTTATTTAGTTGTCCTAGAAACTACCCAATTAAATTTGCTTAAGCAATTCATTAAAAAGTTGACAAGTAGGATTTAGAAGACAAGTTCATGAAAAAAAATTTATAAGACTCAATGAATGAATTAGTTATTGACAGGCAAAAATTTATAAGAATCAATGAATGAATTAGTTATTGAAGTAATTAGTTAAAGACAATTTCTAATTTTAGTGATGGCAAAGACAAATATTTGACTAGAATAATTTATTATCTAATTTTTTTCATTACAGTTGTATGATACTTTAAACTGTGAATTACTTTTAATGAGAGTTATTAAAGATCCTTAGCTCAAAAAATGTACTCCTTAGTTAATTACTTAAAGTTCACATGAATCAATTTTAATGAGTGCAACTATGTATAATGAATTTCTCAAAATTCATCTAAATTAAATATTTTTAATAGTTCTTATGGACTCCTAATATCCATAATTCACAATTTTCTCACTTTATATGTATGTATTGGCCTTAAACTCTCATAATGAAATATGAAATTGATTTATATAATTCAAAATAATAAATTAACAACATTTTTTAATTCTATTTATTTCTGAATATTGACTTTTTAAAGTAATTATATCATAAAAAATAAGACTTTTTCTTGTTTGAATACAAAAATATGTTGAACAATACAATAAGTTCGACAATTCCAACAAGAATAACCTATCCTTTTCATTTCTAGTTCCAAATTCCAATGCCTGAGACAGTCATAACCTCGCGTTTGTGTCGGCGATTTCATTCCCATGATGGAGGGAAATGAAATCCATCATGTGGGTGTAGAGAATGGAAAGTCCTACGACTTCGACATTCCCTCTGCGCAAATTCCTTTCTCTATGGAATTTCTTCGAGACGAGCAAACGAAAGAGGCCGTCTGTCGCTTTGTAGCGACGCTTGCTTCATTGTCAACAACCCTTAGGGTTACCCACGAGGTTGATAGGTTGAGCCAAATTTATAGCCACGGACAATCAGACTTTTTTGTCATATGCATGTTGTTCATATTTGCATCATTTTGCGTGTTGAGCAAGATTTTTCCCAAAAAGCGCATTAAACTAGGTTTTTTTTTGCATGTTGTCTTGTCTACAAACAAACAATAGAAAGAATGTCGACCCCACCAGTCCAATCGGCACGACCAACTATCTTTAGGTGATATGACTAATTGACCGCACTGGCTTGATCGAATCAATCGAATTGCCTTGTCAGCTCGTCCGATTGACCCCTACTGGCTCGATTGGCATGACTAGCTATCTTTTCGTGATTCAAACGATCGACCACACTTGTCCGATCAATTGTCTTGTCTTTTTTGCACAGTCGATCAGCCCCACCGGTGATCTTCACAATCAGTTATCTTTTGGGGATCCAACTAATCAGTTGCACCAGCCCGACCTAATCGGTCGTCATGTCTCTTCAGCTCTCCTAATAAACCCCATAACCTCGTTCAGCTTGACCACCCTCTTTGCAATAGAATGATGCATTTATGTATCCTTGCATGAATGCATGAATTGATTTAGTATATTCACACTTGTACCTTTGTCAGACGCTTGTGAGCAGATGTCCTCACATGCTCTTAGCAAGTATTCACGCCTCTCACGGGCACATTACTCCATATAATTGCTCGTCAACGTCTCACATGTCATGAAGCACCATGACAATAGTGTATGTGATTGCACTAATGCACTCTCACATGTCTGCTTTGCATGTCATCTTGCATGTCCATAGTCCTTCATCTTTGAGTCTTGCTTAGGTCAATGTTCTTGCACACCCACTTCGGACACCTATGTGTCTGACTTGTGTATCAAGTCTCCATAATGTGTAATTCTCTCCAATGAGAATTAATTTACTTCTTTCTTATGACACCACATTAGACTATCATAAGATTTTTCTAAAGGTATTGTACCCTATAGACACCCGCTCTCTGGGTCACTGCCTCTTCAGCACACCCACTTTCTAAGTCACTGCCTTTTTGACACACCCACCCTCAAGCCACCGCCTCCATGACATACTCACATTCACTTGTGTTGTATATTTTTCATGCACTATTCCACACTTTTGACACATTCGTCATTAGTATATGCCATCCATATACTAGTGGAGAATGATTTCCATCTTTCGGTCGTCATACCCAAATAGAACGATCACACTATCTTGGATCATGTTGCATTTGCATTTGCATTCTTCGATCGTTCCTATGATAAAGCTGGCTTGTTAGATGAGTGACTCTTCGATGGTCACGACATAGCAGCTAGTATTGCTCGCGAGGATGTTTCGGTGGGTAATACTAGTTATCACACTGTGGACCAATGTTTCTGGTAAGGTTCCAAGGAGTTTAATTGGTGCTACTTCGGCTCTCTATTTCTTAGGAACTATTTTAAAAGTATAAAAATTACATGTTATTATTACTTTATGCATCATATTTTAAAAATCTATTTTGAAACTATTTGCATCCTTGTTTTAGACCATACATGAGGTCAATTTCTTAAAAGCTTTTACAAAACTTGCATATAGTGACACCTCTTAGAATCCTTGAATCCTTAGGACAAGGCCAGAGATGACGACCCCATCGAAACATATGTTAGGATTATGAAACAACTTTGTAATCACTTAAATGTTGTGTTAGGACATGACTTTAGATGGTGCATAAGGCTAACCACTACAATGCTAGGTAGTCTTTTTCAATATTCTGACCATAGTTTTTTGTTGGTTTTGTTGTCTTAGCAAGACATCACCTTTTGTGCTTTTGGTGTGCTTGCATATTTACTGATTTTGATATGCATGATAGTATATTTGGTCATTTTTCTTGCAGAGAGTCATGTCTAAAGTACACACCACATATGTAATAGAGAAGAGTAATGTAATGATTTAGATGCTAACCCTTTTCTGCATGCATTGTTCATCTCCTCTCACCGGGGATGGCTCATATACATTTCATGTGGTAGACTTTACTGCTAATGTTGTTTTCATGAAGTTCAAGCTCCTTTTTCTATTTTTAATGTACCTTTTAGACTCTCAAGGTGAGTTTTGTATTAGAAATAGGGTACAAACAAGGGTTTAAGGTGTCTAATGGGTTGAACCACATAATGGGAGCCATGAGCTGCTTTCTCGTGTCATGTACCTTACTTCTAAATCTTATTTATGTATAGAATTAGGAACATGTATGTACTTATGTGGTGTCTGTCTACTTTGTTGTTTTTAGGGAATATTGTCAACCCAGCAACACCTACCTTTTATTATTTTAAACTTATCTTGCTATACTTTCTTGTACTTTGCATGCTTGTATGTTTAGATTGGCTTCACGCTTTTTACATTGTGTTTTGTATGGGAACCCAATGTTATAACTTGACACTCTAAGGACCTAAATTTATAAAATCATATCTACAAAATCCTAATAAAAATTTCAAGTCTAATTAAAGTTTAGGCTTAAAATATTCAGGATTATTTTTAAAAACCTACACTTTATTTTCTACTTGGCCTTTAGGTAGGATTTTAATGAGTTGCATAGCATGGCTCTCTCCTAAGTCATATTAATAGGGCCTCTATGCTTTGGAATTGAATAGATAATAGAATCATTTTACATGTCCCGAAGAGAAGCCTTCGTTCTTCTTCAACCCGATAAGCCCAACATAGATATCTACTTAGGTGGTTTTCTAGTGCGCATAGGTCGTTAGAAGACTCCTCGACCCAAACAAAATTGGGAGTGTTTCCAGCTTTGCAGCTGAACCTCTCTTTCTCTTCTCCTTCCAGTGGCATCCTCGCCACTTCAGCAGGTATAAGTCTCATCCGTTGGAGCTCCACCTAATAGCCATAAGATAGAGTTTTGTTCCTTTGACCTTAAGGCTACTGAGATCCTCACATATGAGTTAATTCACAGATTGATGATTGGGGATCTATGGACATGTTGGGTCAGCTTCACTCATGATCGGATAGACTTAGAATCAAAATAGCTTAGGATGACAAGTGTGTGGTACCCCGACCTAGTTACCTCTACCTGTTTAGGGATTACTTCTTTCTTCCTTTGAATGTGCAATTTTGAGCCATGTCTCTCCTTTAATGCTTCATAAATGTAGTTTCATAGGCTCTTATTGTAGATAGGTCGTCGCCACCCGTTTGGGATGTAGTGATTCGCCTGCTACCTTTATGGTCTGATATGGCCTTGGAAGCATAGTGTGGACCCTATGCAAGGACACTGTTATTTCATAGGCTCTGGTCGCTTATAAGTCATTATACATGTGGGATCATAAGAGATTCACTCTCTGCCTGTATTGATCAGTGCAAACATTGAAGGCATCAGGATGCTTCTGTGAGATATGGCATCAGGATGCTTCCTAGAACAAACACACATACTTGATTCTCTGGTTGTGTATTTCTTTCATATGCTCCTCTTCACGGATACGTTCCAAGGCATTTTAAATCCAATCTCGTTTTGGAGGTACACTCTTAGGCTATCACTTTAAGTTTACTTCATGAAAGTTATCCACATTCTTTCTATTGTTTGTTTTCATTGTTGTATGTCCTTACTTTCTGATTCCTTTCTTCACCAGATCATTCATATGATCCAGAAAAGAAATTTACTTGAAAAATAGAATTATACGATGATAGACAAGCTCACAACTCCTTCAAAAATAAAAGAGAGAAAAAGAACAAAAATAGTTACCTAATGAATTGACGCGTTCACTTGACTGGAGAAGCTTAGCCAATCAACCATCTCTCAAGAATACCTTAAGAAGAGGTTGGAAAGATTTATGAATGTCATTTAGCCAAGCAATTTATTAAAACCTCAATAAGTCTTTTTAATGTTGTTTTCAACTTTCATCATGAATTTGATTTATCAAAAGTTATGAAGCAAAATATCTATCTCTAAATTCCAATTATATAAATATAATAATCAACTTAAGGAGTGATGGATCAACTAAGCTTCTTGTAACATACTTTATGCATTCCTTGAGAATGTACTGCTTTAAACAACTTGAAGTCATTTCAAATTATAAACTCTCTAGATGATGTTGGTTCTTTAATGAGCAAAGATGAATGAGAAGTATGACTTGGGTGTTGGTTACATTTTCTTCGTAAAACATGTTGATTCAATTGCTAAGAGGATTAGCTCAACAAACATTAGTGGAACACTCAATTATGGTCCTTTT
The DNA here is from genome assembly GCF_001263595.1 of Phalaenopsis equestris. Taxonomy (NCBI): domain Eukaryota; kingdom Viridiplantae; phylum Streptophyta; class Magnoliopsida; order Asparagales; family Orchidaceae; genus Phalaenopsis; species Phalaenopsis equestris. The sequence goes on along the minus strand of NW_018164549.1, from coordinate 3,475,282 downwards.
ATTTAAGTATAATACAACTTAACTTTATGCAAAATAAACAAAAGATTTTAATAATTATTTTTACACGTCACTTCTAAATACTTGATAATATTGCCTTTTAAGAGAAAGTAGTGAATGAGTGTTTACCATAGATGATATGGGGATGGGTAATTGAATGGGCTCCTTCATTGGTTATTTTCTTACTCATATGATAGAAGAGGTCGATGGGTTGAGGAAGCCAACAAGATAGAGGGGTCCAATTAGAGTAGGCAAAATGAACTAATTAGTAATGACCATTATTACATGTTCAAATCAATTGAGATAAGGAAAAAAAATAAGAAAAATGCAATCAATATGATGTACTTAAGCAATATTATGATGATTAATATAGATGAGAAGACGTGATAGGTGGTTGCTTGAATTTTCATGGTGATAACTTTTTTTATGTTTTCATGCATCTCTTTTATTTATGACTTTGAATCATCTTATAACTGCATTATGTATTGAATACTATGATAATTGCCAATGTGAGGGTTGATCTCAATGGCTCCATTTCGAAAAAAAGATTTTCCCGTTGTCAACTTTGAAAAAGAGAATTCAACGTGCAATCAACCAAAAAAAATTTTTGAAATAAAATAAGTTGCCTCTTACGGTGATTGGACGAAAACAATAATAGCTTCACATCAAAAGAATTGTACATTTTCATCGATTACTTCAAGTATGGGCTTGACTATCTTCATGCGTAGAGATAGTTCATTTATTCCTCATAATGTTTTTATTATCCAACTAATGCAGAACACATGCCACCATTCATGGCATTTGGTGGTTGTTCACTCAGAATCATTTAATCAATTACCAAGTTGCTATTATCTTTTATCCTTTATTTAGATACTAACAAATTTGTTTTTATTAACATTGAAGAACCTCTAAGTTATTGATGCTTGGATACACTTACTTCCTCGCTAAGGAATTGGAAGAGAATTTTTTAGCAATATGGTGGTTTGAGACTCACTCTGATCTACTATTCCTGCCAACAACAAGAATAGCAGAGACAATCAACCCAAAGATGTCTCAAAATACATATCACGACCATGACATCCAATATTATGGCAATGACTAGTTCGGAAAGTAAGAATGGAAGTCTTGATGTTGAAGGATCTTCTTTTAAAATTACTTAGATTTTGAAAAAAAAAATGGATTGATCCTATCTACAATCCTTGATAAGAAAGTTATCATCAATATCTTAGGATTAACTTCGGGCAACATCAATTGTGTGCTTTTGCACTCAATATTTTAAAAACAAGGTCTTGATTTCAATTCTCAAAAATGGATAATTACATGAAGCATAGTTGCCATTTTAATTGAAGAGGGTTTGAATTCATGAGAGAAATATGAGCTTGCATCTAGAGAAGATATATCATGAGAATGTAAGAATATAAAATATATTGAAAAAAAAAACAATATCACACACAAACAATAATATATATATATATATATATATATAACTATGTAAATTTTTTGATGTGTAAATACTTGAAACTAAATATAACTCTTTCATGGACTAAACTATTCGTAATCTCGAGGCTTAGCAATTACACCACTTAGGATGGCGATGTATGTTGAAAAGCGTGGCAAGGGCAGCTTCCTTTGCTTCTAATGTGAGCTAATTAAGAAAATTTAAGTCTAGCCTGGCAATGATTTATTTGTTAATTTTCAATAAATCTTAATTAAAGAAAATTATAGAATAAGGCTTGCATCCTTGTGATATATCTCATATCTAGAGTTGAGTTAGTAGTCATAAATAAACAAGGAATTTTTTTTTATTTTAAGCATTCTATTAAATTTTAATGGAATTGTATATATATATATATATATATTAATGGAATAGTCAGAGGCTATTATATCTGTGTGTGTGCAACCGGTGGACTGTTGCATGACAGTTTCGACGTAAGTTCACTCTGTCCCAGGTTCGAATCCATGGAGGTCGAATTAGCATATATGGGGTGGACATGTACATGTTTCCATACATCCTAAAATGATTTAACATTGTGAAAAGTTCGGTGAGCATGGAATTGATACTCAGATACTGCAAGGAGATCTTTGATGCAAAGAAGAAATTGGACGATGATGGATTGCATTAAGGAGTTCTTGTTACAACAGATGAATTGAGAGAACAGATGAAGAAGATAATAGGAGAATTGAGGCAGGAGGCCTGAAGGACCCGATCTAGAAATTATTCCAAAAGTCATACTAGAGCATTACGACAATTAGTACAGAGGCAAGAAGCCAAGGACAGATCCAATGAGAGCCTTGACTCTGATGTTAGAAGAAGAGGAGGAAGACGATGAGTCATATGTACCATAAGAGGATACCTAAAATTCCTCAGATGATAAAAGATGATGAATGTCATTTGAGAACACATTCTTGAGAGAGATTGCTGAAGTTGAAGTTTCTAGAAAATTTTAGATCACTTAATTTTTTATAAAGGAAGAACAGATTCTGTCGATCAAATGGCTTCTTTTGAATAGACAATATGTATGTCGTGGATAAACGACACCCTTAAATTTTGTTTGTTCCTCATAACACTCAAAGGGTCAGCTCTACGCTAGTTCGATAACTTATTGATATGAGTTATTACCTCCTTTGGTGATTTTAAACAAATGTTCATAGCTCAATTTGTAAGTGCTAAAAATTTATCTAAGAGCTCTCAAGCTCTGTTGAAGATTTGATATGTAACTTCTAAAAACATGAGAAATTCTAGTGAGAAATGTTGGACACCAGAGATCTTGAGCCCTCTATTGCTCACACATCACTAGTTTAGGGTCTATGTGAAGGCCAATTCAAATATGTGCTTCACTTGCAAGAGCAAATAACTTTAGTCAAAATTATAGAACTAGCTAGTGATCATATTTTAGCTAAAAAATACAAATCTTGGCCAAACATTTTTGGAACTGGGGAGTTGGAGGATATATTCTAGCAAAGATATTTTCACGAACAACTAGGATCTTGAAACCACTTTGTTCGCAGAGATCGTCTGAACGGTTCAAGAAGACATTATCAACAACAAAAGTTGTAGTAGCCTAATGAATGTTGGTTGAAAGAGTGAGAAAGAGGCGAAAATTGCCTCAATCCTTCTCAATAGAAGTCACCCCTTTGAGAGTGTCGATGGTAGAAGTCATAGAAGCCATACAAAGTGAAAGTTCTTCAAGAGACCCCCATCGATAAATGCTTGAAGTTTCCAAGGTAACCTCAATCAGTATCATGCTTATCATAGTGGCCATGAGCATGATAATGAGGAGAACCAACACCTAAGAGGTTTGATCAAAGAATTAATCTGTGTGAAAAAAATTGAAGGAGTTCGTAGTGTCGTAAGCCAACATTTAATAACAATACAAATCACCTATCGATGTTGCTTCCAAGGAACATGTCCCTGTTAGAACTATGCTTGTCGTCGTAGTTGTACCAATCATTTTTGGCAGGGATGGACCTAAAGCATCACAACATTTAAGCTTGAAATAATTAAATACATGACACATTAATTTTGTTAATCTAGCCAGATCAACTACTCTGATTCATCTGCCTATCACCTTCACAGGAGTCAACTTGCCTGATGGTGGGAATCCCTTTAATGACATTGTCTTCATAATCGGTGTGATAGGAAACCATCAAATCAAAAGCAGTTGATAGATACTAAAAATCCTATCAACATCCTCTTCAAACAAGTTCCCAAGAAAACGAACATGATGAGTGTTCGACCTACACCAACTTCGAGCCCTCTATACGAATTTTCCAACAAAAGAAAAAAAAAAACATATGGAGTCGTTTCTCTGACGGTAACTTTGGGGGAAGGAGATCAACAATATACAACTATGAGAGATTTTATAGTGGCAGATGCCCTCAACTACATATAGTGCAATCTTACCTATACTCAACGCATTCAAAGCTGTAACTTCCACTTTTCATATAGCTATTAATTTTTTTTTAAAAAAGGAGAGATTATCACATTCAAGAAGACCTAGTCCAATCTTCAATGTGCTATCTATGAGTTATAGGGAACATACAAAAAAAAAATCTCCTCTAACTCAAAAGGAGTAGAGGAATCAGTCTGGGAGCAATTGAGACAACATAATAAGTACTAGTCTCAAAAAAAGAAAGTAAGAGAACATTTCAGATCAACTCAAATATGAGTCAGAAAAGTTGAGAGTTATATAAAGGCGTGGATGGGAAAACAGGGAGGATCCATTGAAGGGTAACACACAACCTAAAATCCTCAACTCATTTTCACCATCTTCATTCACCTCGTAAGGTCTCTCCTGAATTTATGAATTTCCGAACTATGTCTCTGCAGGGATATATATATATATATATATATATATATATGGTTTAAACTATGTGAGATTTTATTTGGTCATGAGTGAATGCATGAAATACAAATTTTCATTCAAATTTCTGGAAGTTATCTACCCCAAATTCAAACACGGATGTAAAAAAAAACGATAGAGTAGGTGACATTTATTTTACATGTCAATAGAGTCGATAACAAATTTTCTTTGGTAAGCATAATGTGTAAGACCTTGGGGTCTCGAGTTTGAAGCTCGCTTTGGACAACATATGAATGGATCTCAGACGCACTTTCCGATCCATCTTTATTTTAAAATTCATTTATATATATATATATATATATATTGTTTTTTTTGAAAGCCCAAAGGCTAATATATTAAAAAGAAATGA